>NC_090733.1:15252513-15257513 GCF_036898095.1 Palaemon carinicauda | reverse complement strand
GAAGGGGCCAATTTCAAACAGCTTTAAATTGAAATAAATAAGGAGTTTTGTCTGGACATGGCAAATCGTTCTGTTTGATTCCCATCTTATTTTTCCTTAACCTACGCCAAACAAACATGTTAACGGCGATAAATATCATCACAGTAGCACCGATTGCTGCTAGTAACACGTAGAAACGAAGATATGCATAAGTCGGTGACGGGTGGTCCATCTCGGTTAATTTCCTCAACCAGATTTTAGTCAACCACGGGAAATTCGCGAAGTAAGCCCGTTCTCTGATGGTAGTGTTGATTCCTCGGACCGTTTAATTCGTGGACGTACCGATGCAACCATCTGCTGCAACGAAGATTTGGGAATAGGACGTGGATCCGTCCGGGCATGATACATTGAAGCCGGCCTTGTCGTATCGTATCCACGAGCCGTTGTTCAGTCTACAATTGAACTTATTATCGTCAAAGGGATATAGTTTTTTCAGACAATTTTCATATGTATGGGAGAGAGCACCGTTTAGCACTATACTTAATTCGAATGAATCTATTGAGTTTTTATGGAATTCAAAGGAGTCAGCTGTACATATTTTTCTATTCATTGCGTCTGAACACTGAGTTAATTGAATTAAGTCTTTAATGACCGTATATGTGTCCTTGTCTGGGGAAATCAATACTTGTCCTGTGAAACTGGATGTTACTGGGTTTGAGTTTTGCGTCATGAAAGTCGGAAATGGTGATATCTTGTAAGATTGCCAGGCATCGGAAGAGTCAAAGGCAATTGTAATCATAATCCTGTGATTTTCAACGCTTACTGTAATTATGCTGTAATAAAATTCTAACCTACGTGCGTCTAACAAAGGAATATAACCTAATATCTCCCGTCCGTTCTCCACAATTAACGTTAAGTCTCTTATCGGCAACAAATGCGGTGACAGTACACCTTTAGTCGCTAACGTAATATCTTCCACATAGTGTTTTGATTTCTCAATGAAATGTGCAATTCTATTATGGATATGATCTATTTTTTAATTATAATACGTTAACGTTGCCAACAAGTCTTGTACTTCCATAATCTGACTGATATTCCTGGAATGTTTATTCACCAAACTCATAATTTGATTGATTGAAGCTAACTGATTCCTTAGTTCTGATAAAATCAATTCACTTTCATGAGTCAAAAACTAAATTTTCTTATTTTGATTACTAATCTTAAGACGATTTGAAATCCCTAAGCCTAAACTTGCAACAGATCCAAAGATGTTTAGTGCAGCAAAAATAAACGGTTTACGTTTTTCAAGGTTAGTGTGTCTTACTGTCCACATCAAAAGGTCACGAGCCAAAGATTCTGCCTCGTAAGTCTTATTTTGCAAGTCGTCGGATAGCATCTCTGCAACTGTTAGTGTTGGTGCAAGCGAACTCTCTGTATTAAAAGGAAAGTGTCTTCTTTGCATTTCATTTAATGAAGCAGCAAACCTTGAAATGGCGCTCTTTAAGCTAGTGACATCATTCTCTGTGAGAAAAATTGCTTGCATGCGTACTTCTATAACAATGTTACTTGATGTAATAAAAACATCTTCTTGTCTCTCTACTATAGTGCCATATTTAAAATCTATACTTTTAGTTTTAGAGCTCTTCCCACACGAGAAAAATGTCTGAGCGAACAATATCACTCCTAACAATAAAAACTTCCTCTTGGAAACCTGTAATGAGAAAAATATATGTAATTACTCCTGTATTAGGAAGAAAAAAATTTTAACATATAAATTTCATAGATAAAAAATAAGAAAAAAATCATTCACTTCCTTTTCTCTTATTTTAATTTCTTATGTGAGCCAATGGTACAATTCTCTCATCAATGGGTTGGGATACGTTTTGAATTCTAAATCTATTGGCCGTTAATGTTTCCAAAATGCTAAATGGGCCTTCAAACTTAAGTGTTAGTTTATAATTGAGTCCTTTACGTACATTAACCTGTATGTATACATTATTACCCACGGTATATGTTTTAGTTGGCTTCGCTATTTTATCATGATTCCTTTTCATTATGTTTCGTGATTCTTCTAAATTCTTTCGAAGGATATCAAAACGACTTTTTCATGCATTTATACATTCTTTTAAAGGATTTGATAAATTAGTTGTAGGCATTATTACATGGAAAGGCGTTCTAACTGGGGTACCATACAATGCCTCGTGCGGCGACATTTTAATTGATATATGATATGAGTGATTCAGAGTACTTAGTACCTCAGGTATTGCAATATCCCAGTTGGGGTCTGATCCCCATAGTGTTAATCTTAATATGTTTAAACCCTTCCTATTCTCTCTTTCCACTAGCCCATTCGACTCTGAGTGATAGATCAGGGTATTGATTTTCTTTATGCTAAGGAATTCACACAATGAGGTAAGAAAGTGATTATTAAATTCTCCACCTGAGTCTGAGATTATCATGTGTGGAATTCCATGTTTACAAATGTAACACTCGTAAAACTTCCTAGCGCATTCAATCGCAGTTTTAGTTTTAAGCGCTATCAGCTCTGTATATCGAGTCAAAGCATCTACAATTACTAAGAGGTGCTTATTTCCTCTGTCTGACTCGTAAAATCCTGTTAATAAATCTAAATGTATCCTTTCAAAGGGTTGATTGTGCACGGGATAAGACCCTAGGCTGACAGGTGTTTTCTTGTGCCCGTTGTTTTCCTGACAAGTGCCACAAATAGCTATGTGTTTTTTTTAATATTTGTAAGCATCGTATGCCAATAAAACAATGATTTGGCTTTCTGTGACATTATGGAGAACCCCGGGTGTCCATGCAATGGATTTGCATGCAACCAATTTAGGACAGTGGATATAAGTGAGATTGGTACCACTACCTGGTCGTTAGTCACATGTTGTGTATTGCGTGTTTTCCTTGTCACGGATCTACACAGAATATTGTCTTTGATTATATAATTCTGCTGCGTATACTTTATATATTCCCTTTCCTTACGATTTCCTTCCAAAGCATTTATAATTTTTTCTAATTTCTGATCTTTTCTTTGCTCAGTCTGTAATAATTCAGCACTCCAGCCCAGATCTTCTTGTTCAGATACAGTTTTACCAATAGGCATGGATGTTGATATATCTATTAATTCAGCTAATGGCTCTGTACGAGATGACACAGGGTTGTGTGATAATGCATCAGCAATGATATTTGCTTTCCCTGGTAAATACCCGATTCTCGCGCCAAAATCTTGGATGATCAAATGCCACCGAGTTAGTTTGGGGCTGTGACTAAAGCCTTTAAAGAAGTTGGTTAGGGGTTTATAATCAGTAAGAACCTTGATGGGATAACCGTATATTATGAACTTAAGATGCACTAGTGAATTAACAATAGCTAGTCCTTCCTTGTCTATTGCTGCATACTTACTTTCGAAAGTTCTCAGTTTTCGAGAATAAAAAGCTATCGGGAAAAATTGTTTTTCATATTGCTGAAGCAATACCCCTCCAACTCCTAAGTCTGAGGCGTCTGTTGCAATGAAGAATTCATTACCGAAGTCAGGAAATTTTAAGATAGGAGAACTACACAGTTCATCTTTTAAGGTATTAAACGCCTGTTGATGCTGCTCAGACCATATGAAATCTATACTCTTCTTCGTAAGATCAGTTAGGGGAGCGGCTATTATTGAATAATTGCGTATAAAACACCTGTAATATCCACTACACTCCAGAAATTGCTGTATTCCCTTGACATTAGTAGGTATCGGAAAGTTACGGATAGCTGACACCTTATCGTGGACTACTTTAAGACCTTGGCTAGACACTGTAAAACCCAGATAGACCAATTCTGTTTTGAAAAATTTCCACTTACTAATCTTTACTCTTAAGCTATGTTGTCTTAGTCTCTGTAGTACTAGTTCTAGTTTACGTAGATGTTCTTCTAAGGTATTGGAAAAGATTACAAGGTCGTCCATATAGGCATGCAATATATCCCCTAGCAGGTCTCCAAACACTATGTTAATCATTCTTGTAAATGTTATGGGAGCACAACATAAACCAAAAGGCATACGTAAAAATTCATAATGACCCCTGGCTGTGCTGAAGGCTGTGTATGGGATACCATTTTCTTTTAATGATATCTGGTGAAAGCCTTTAAGTAAGTCCAAACTGGTAAAATATTTATTCTGATCTAACAAAGATAAAATATCGTCAGTACATGGCACTGGGAATCGATCAGGGTTCGTTTCCTCATTCAAGCGACGGAAATTTACGCAGATACGCCATGTTCGATCTTTTTTTCGGTACAACTATTAATGGAAAATTATAAGGGCTGTTCAATTTCCTAATGACTCCTTCTAGCATTTTACCTACTTCATCATTTATCTCATTCTGGAATTTCATAGGGAGTCTGTACGAGGGTACATAGATAATTTTCTGCTTGTCCTTTAACCTTATTTGATGTTCGATAACATCTGTTTTTCCTAAGGATCCATCCGTAGTGGAAAAAACATCATGGTATTCAGTTAAAAGTCAAAAAAATTTCTCCTGAATTTCTTCTTCTTGAATGTCTTTATTGATTTTATTTTCAATAGATTGCAAAAGGGATTCATCCGCAACTGATTGAGCGTGATTGATCTCAGCGACTGTAAGAATACGATGTTTATAAACTTCTGCATCCAAGATATGTTGATTTTTGTGAATTACTAAAGTGGTATTTAAATGATTACAGACTTCAATATTACTTTGTTGATGTGAGCCTGCTGTATAAATAGCTTATGTGACGGACAATCAGTTAGTTTTCAAAGTATCGGAAAGGATTAATATTTCAGATCCCGGTAACGTTTTCTTTATTTGCACTATTAAATTCGAAGGTACGTTCGGCTCGATAGATTGCGTGCAAGATGATATTACTGGTGAACGAGAATTCTGTTGGGTCGCGTATATTATTTCTTTATTAGTGAGACAAGTTATTGGTTCTTCAACGTACGTCACTGTTTTATTTGTCGTCTCCTTTTTATCAAAAACTGATTTTAA
>NC_090733.1:15240013-15245013 GCF_036898095.1 Palaemon carinicauda | reverse complement strand
TTCATGACCTCAATAAAGTGTCCCCTCCAACGTTGTATTTCTTCATCTTCTGTTGCTATATGAGAGCCATCTCTCTTTTTTTATGGATGATAATTCTTTTTTAGAAATTCTCTCCAATCATTTCGGTCTTTTATTTAGACAACCCTGTCAATACTGGAATACTTAGCATATTAAACCTTTTAATTTTCATTACTTTCTCGAAAACTTTCAACATTCAATTACTGTTTTGGTCTACTTTTTATAGTATCCCAAGTATCATTTGATATCTATGGCTTTCTCCTTGTAATTGTGTGTCCTAAGACTTCACTACCAACTGACTGATATATGTTCTTAATATCACACCATCCTCCATTAATTGTCTGTTCTCTTAAAGTTTCTAAGACGCCAAATCGATTCCTAAATTCAATTGCAATTTTTTTCTCTGTGCTATTCTTCTAAAAGCATAGTTGCATCAAACCTATGTATTGTATCCTTCTTTCTGTTAGTAGCCCTCTGTTTTAATTTCAGCATGGCAATCAGGAGCTTGTGATCACTAGCAATATCTGCACTTCTATACCTTTTTAAATTTCTTAGAGTTCTCCTCTCTTTATTAATGGCAGTGTGATCTATCTGATTTTTTCTAATGGCCACATGGTGAAGACCATGTATACTTGTGGATGTTGTTGTGTTGAAAAAGAATGCATCTAACGACAAGATTTTTTGCAGAACAAAAACTTATGAAATGTGCCCCAGTTTCATTTGCAACTTTGTCAAGACCCTCGACACCCATCAAATTCTTTATCACTTGATTATATTCTTCCAACTTTAGCACTAAAGTTGCCAGTCACAATTTTCATATATCTCTCAGGGATTTCATCTATTACCCTCTGCAGTTCTTCATAGTATTCATATTTCTTTTTTTTCAGGGGAGTCATTTGTTGGGGCATAACAAACTATAATACTTATATTGCACTGCTTTGATTTGAACTTGCTAGTAACAATGTACTATCCAGAGCTCTCCACTAGGTTAATTCTTTTTGTATTCTTGGTGTCATCATCATTCCTACAACTTCTGTTCCAACTCCATCTGATTTTCCTAAATCCATCAATCTAGCCTAAGATAGATAATCTGCTACCACGTTATCTTTACCAGATATATGTTTTACATTGATACAATGCAGGTGCAAACATAATGACCACTTAGTTAACCTTTTTATTATTTTTCCTCTTATTCACAAAAGTTAAAGGATTAAGATCGGAATGAAATATAATTTCTTCATTTTGTAGTCGAGTTACATAATTTCCCACGTTCTTTATCGCTCTGACTACACTAACATTTCCTTTTCAACTGTCGAGTTGACTCTTTGCTGCTTCGAAGACATAACACACACAGGATAAAGAATTCCTTCATTGTCTTCTTGCAATAAGACAGCTCCAATCCAGTTACCCGACTCATCCATTTAGATAAGGAATTTCTCAGTGAAATTTTGTGCTTGAATATCAGTTTTGAAGTCAATATGGCCTTCATCAGATTTTTCCTTTTTCCTGGTATTTCAGTAATGTAGGTTCGGTCACTGCTCTCCCAAAAATTCTGGAATGGTTCTCGGAACTCGTGGGCGAAAGGGCATCTTCTTTCCGATACGTAGACCAACGCCTGCCGTCCTACCGTAACCTGTCTGTTCGTACTTTTCATACCAAACCTTTTCTTCGCTCGTCCTTGCCTCATTTTCACATCTTCTAGGGAAAATTTCCTTAACTTGCCGTTTCCTTTCCTCATATCCTTGACATTTTCTTCGTTCGTTTCCTATTAATTCTTCCTTTTTTCTGCCAGCATTTTCTCTGGTCATTTGCTGAAAGGTCCTACAACCAGTCTGTTCGTATTCTTCCTACCAAACCTTTCTTCTTCTGTCCTTGATTCGTAGTGTTCATGCCTTCTAGGTAAAATTTTCTTATCTTGCCGATCCTTTTCCACAAATTCTTGGCATATTCTCCTTCCATTTCCTCTCAATCCTTCCATTTTTCTGCTATAATTTTCTTTGGTCCTTTCCTGAAGGGTTCTCCTCGTACTTCCATTGGGCGTAAGGGAGCTTTCTTGATGCATTCATCGGGGTTTTCAGCCATTTGACGTAGGTGACATGCATGGCAAAACTGGCTCACGTCCTTATGCATGCCAGGCTAGTAGAAGTGTTTCATTATCTTCTCCGTCGTCTTCCTTGTCCCCATGTGTCTCGTCTTGTGTGCTATCATGATCACCTGTCTTATCAACGGTGCGGTAATTAATATCTGCCGGTATATCCCAATTTGGCCTTCCCGGGGATATCGGCAGGTCTATGTTTCCCCATAAGCAACCGTTCCTTAAGATACTAACAGGTTGGAGGCGGCTGTGCCTCCGTCTCGTCCACCACACGATACAATAACTCGGTTAACGTTGCATCCTTCTGTTGCAATCTTATCAGCCTTTTCCTACTCACTTGTCCTACTTCTAACATTGCATTTTCTATTTCTTCAAAGTCCATTTCTTCTTTGTCTACTTATCTGCTCGTTTGTCGCTCCTTTTCACTCGGGTTTACTCTTGATTTCTCCTCTTGCATACCATCAAGGAAATCTTCTTCTTCCGAAAACAAATCCTGCAAGCTCATTGCTCCTTTGACTTCTTTTTTTCCTTTGTCCTCTTGTCCAATCGTCTGTCGTTCCTCTTCGCTCGGACTTACTTGGGACTTCTCCTCTTGAGCACTATCAAGGGATTCCTCTTCTTTGTAAAAGAAATCTTCTAAGCTCATTGCTCCTTCGATTTCTTATTCTTCTTCGGCAGCCACTTCCTTCTTCATACTCCTAGTCGTCACACCACTAGGAACCAGAGATGGGCAGTACTCGCGTTCAGTCGTAGGACTATACCTCAATGGTTTCTCCATTACAGTGGGATAAGACACAAACGACACTCCACTAACCTCATTACCCAGCTGGATGTCCACTCCTTCGACAGCCATTGAATCCTTTACTGCAAAGTCAAAAGTATCTGTCACCAACTCGCATGACAGTTGTAAACGGCAAATAAGTGGTGACCTCCTCACCTCGTATCCCCTTCAAAACAATTGAGTCCCCTGTGAAAGACAGTTGTACTGCCTGTACAACCACACTATGATTGCAACCTGAATCACGCAATATCCTTACCCGGGTTCGCTCACTCCCGTCTATTGCTGCTAACATACCTTTGTAGATATATGGTTTAAAGGCATCCATGCTGTTTGGGATATTCCTGTTCATCGTGTAAACAGTGGCTGGTTCATTCTCCTCTCTGTCCTTTCCTGATATCTTCTTAGTTTTGCATTCTGTGAAGTCAAATTATTCTTAATCACTAGGGCAACTGCTTTCGGTTGGTTTGAAAACATTTCTTACTGATATGGCCTCTCCTGCCACACCTAAAACAGACAATATCAACCTTCTTCACGTCTTTCACAGCACTTGAAGGAGGGTGATTTGACGTTTGTTGCTGTGGTACTATCGCATTCTGCATAAGGACAGTACCAGTGGTACTTCCATTGCAACTGCTGAACTCTTTCCCGTAGTTATTTTTGAGCTGGTTTCCATGGTTTGGCGAATACATGAAACTGGGTCGGAACGACGGTTGAAACTTCGTGCCCGAGGAGGGTTTACGACTGACAATATTATAATCTTCCTTCAGCAAACCGGCTTTATTGAGTTTCATTCCCTCTCTCTCTCAAGTACGTTCGAATGTTTTCAGGAATTTGTCATATATACTGCTCTATTATTATCAATTCTTCTAAATCAGCCTTCTCCTTTACGTTAGCAGCCTCTGTCCATCTCTTAAACCATCATCATACCTTATAAGCGTAATCCAGGAGAGTATTTTTCTTGACCTTTCTGAAACTTTGGAATCTTTCATTATTATATTCAGTGGTCATCTGATACACTTGCAGTACGCTCCTCTTCACTTCTTGATACCACATCCTCTGGTTCAAAGATAAGGATAAGTAAGCACTGCGGCCCTTCCCAAAGAGCACACTCTGCAATAACAGAGAATATTTATCTTCTGGCCATTTCATCGTCGCTGCAACCGTTTCAAAATGATCGAAGAACTCATCTAGGGATTCTTCTGTGAACCTTGGAATTGACCTCTTGGCTGCAGACACATTAAACATAGGTTTGAGCCTAGCAAGAGTCGTCTTTGTCTCTGTCTGCGCTTCCAGCTGGGCACGGGCATGCATGTATTCTAACTCCCACAAATACCTCTCTTCTTCCATCTCTTTTCCTTCCTGTCCTGTCTCTTTTTCTTCCTGTCTTCTCTTTTTCTTCCTGTCCTGTCTCTTTTTTTTCCTGTTTTGCGATTTCCCTTGCTTCCATCTCTTTTGCACATCGTCTTTCTTCTCTCTCTTCATCTCGCCTTGCTTCCATTAATCTTGTATATCTTGCAATCTCTCGGGCTCCATCTCATTATTTATTTTGATTTCCTTTGCATGTCGTCTTTCTTCTCTCTCATCTTCTTCCCATCTTCTTTCTCTTTTTTTCTCATTCTGCCATCAACTTCAACGTAATCAAATTCTCTTCCGCTGCAATACCTCGAATCTCAGCTTTTACATCCTTATATGCTTCCATGCCTTGAGTTTGAGGGACAATCGGTCCTTGCTTTGCTAAAAATTCTTCCTCAGCTTCCTCTAACAATTCATGAGCTGCCACAATATTCTGTTCCGACATCTTTCTCGACTATATCAATGCTTCTACGGCTAGACACTTGATTTGGGCCTTTATCATCCCACTCGTAGGATGGCCACCACATGCCATTAAGATAGAGAGCCACTGAGTTTTAGTTACATTAGCTTCTGGCAATTCCTGAACACTTGGGTTACTTGATAACTCTTGCATATGAAACAGTGCCATCTTGTAATTTTACAATAATTAATGCCACTCCAAAACATAATATACTGACAATACTCAAAATCCTATCAACACTGTACTAATCGAAAACCTTTAATCAAAACACGCCCTGTTATCACCAATATCTA
>NC_090733.1:15227513-15232513 GCF_036898095.1 Palaemon carinicauda | reverse complement strand
TCAAGAGGTGTGTTCCGGATAAACTGAAGGTTCACCTCGAAGAGTTAAAGCTAGAGACCATTCAGGAGGTAGCCATCGCTAGTGATGAGTATTATTTGTCTCATAAGAGTGAGTTAGGGGGAGTAACAAAAATTGTTAAGTCTGGATGGGGTAAAGTAGGTAGGAATAATAATTCTAACAATAATAATAATAATAATAATGCAGGGATGTTTACTAGAAATAATTATAGAGGTAATGATCAGGGCAATGCCAATACTAATATTAATTTTTCTCCTAACAGGAATAATAGACCTAAGATATATAATCCCGAGAAATTGAAAACATTGACGTGCTTCTTTTGCAATAAGAAGGGGCACGTAAAGAGCATGTGTTATGCATTTAGAAACTCACAAAATGCTAATGTTAGGCCAGTGATGGGTGTGGAAGAGAGAGAGAGAGAGAGAACCTACCCCAACAACATCTGCTGATCAATGACTACCTGGTTGTTTTGACAGATATTTGTCCTTCGGTAGTGTCTCTTTCGCCAATTCGTCCGAGAAAAGACGTGTGCGTATTTTGCGTGATACCGGTGCAGCTCAGTCTTTGATATTAAGGGAGGCATTACCTTGCAATTTTGTACCAAAAAGTGGGGAATTTGTGTTATTGCCTGGTTTTCCTGATACGGTAAAATCGTATGCTATGGAAAATTTTAATTTAATCTGCCCTTCCTTTGCAGGGAATTTGAAATTGGCCATCGTTGATAAATTTCCGGTTAAAAATGTTGATGTTGTGATAGGGAATGATGTTGCTCTGAAGAATAATACTTGTCCCATACTGATAACCCTGATAGTGAAGTAGCAGCAGTTACTCGTTCTAGTGCTAAGTTGTTGACGCTGCAGAGTCAACAATTGATCTAGATTTAAGTAGTTTAGAACGTAGTGATAGCGTAGTTGTAGATCTTGGGATTTTGAAGGACAAACTGAATTGGACTATTGAAGAGCTAATCAAAGCTCAGAAAAAGGATTTTCGGGATCTCCCTATTGAGTCAGGTGAGGTGACTGATATAACCGGTCCCAAATTTAAAATAATTAATATTATTTTATATAGGTTGACTAGGCCTATGGAGGCTGATAACTTTGATTATGAAATTTTGAAACAGATAATGGTTCCATTTGTTTACAGGAATGAGTTGATATCATTGGCGCATGAAAGTGGTTTGGCCGGACATTTTGGCATTCATAAGACTTCTGGCAAGTTGTTAATGAATTATTATTGGCCGAAGTTGAAGGCGGACGTAAAGAAGTTTGTCAATAGCTGTGATGTTTGTCAGAAGGTCGGTAAACCTAATCAGCTTATTCCAGAAGCGCCTCTATGTCCTATTCCAGTGGTTTCCGAACCTTTCACGGAGGTCATTATTGATATTGTTGGACCATTACCAAGGACTCGTAGTGGAAATGAATATATTTTGACTATCATGGATAGGATGTCTCGATATCCCGAGGCAATACCACTACGTACGATAAAAAGTGTTAAAATTGTAGATATACTAATTGACTTTTTTACCAGGTTTGGGATGCCTAAAATTATTCAATCGGATTGGGGTTCTAATTTTGTTAGCAGGTATTTCAGAGATAAAATGGCAGAGTTAAATATAAAACATGTGACCTCTTCTCCATATCATCCAGAAAGTCAGGGAGCTCTGGAGAGATTTCATCAAACCCTGAAATCGATGGTAAAGAAATATTGTTTGATTAATGGTTCTGAATGGGATAAGGAATTACCTTATTTGTTGTTCGCTTTTCGTTCTGTCCCAAGTCAGTCTTTAGGTTTTTCGCCTTTCAGCCTTGTGTTTGGCCATTGTGTTAGAGGTCCTCTTGATGTTGTTCGAGAGTCCTGGGAGGGAGACGTCCCTGAGATCAATTTATTAGATTATGTGTCTAATCTAGGTGATAAGTTAACAAAGGCTTGGAAATTTGCAGGTGAAAATTTATTGTGTAGCCAAAAAAGAATGAAGTACTTTTTTGACAGAAGGTCTAAACCACGTGACTTTGCGGTAGGCGACAAAGTTTTGGTTTTGTTACCCATTTCTGGAAATCCATTGAAAGCATCTTTTTCAGGTCCTAGGAAAATTCTGAAAAAAATTAGTGAAGTTAATTATTTAGTAGAGACTCCCGAGAGAAGGAAACCTTTTCAGCTTTGTCACATAAATATGTTGAAGGCTTATGTAGAACGGGAGAAAGTCACTCCCGTGGCAACCATAGGGAATGCTGTAGTTTCCGAGAACGATAAACTTTTTTCTTTTTCAGAGGGTGAAAGTATTGATGATAATTGTTTTAATGGAAGTGAATGGCGTTCAGATAATAAGAATTCTTTGAAACATTTTTCTGGTATGGTTTCTCATTTAAGTAATGAAGAACAAAAGTCTTTAAAGAAATTGGTATTTAATTATAATGAATTATTTTCGGATGTACCGGGAAGGACTAATGTCCTTGAACAGGACGTGGACGTAGGTAGTGCCACTCCTGTGAAACGAGCGCCTTACAGGTTGAATCCCTTTAAAAATGAGGTTGTGGCGAAGGAAGTTGATTATATGCTAAAACATGACCTAATTGAACCTAGTCAAAGTCCTTGGTCATCCCCTGTTGTATTGGTAAAGAAACCCGACGGTAATTTCAGGTTATGTTTTGATTACCGTAAATTGAATGAAGTGTCTAAGTCTGATTGTTATCCATTACCACGAATTGAGGATTGTATTGATCGTATGGGTAAGGCCAAGTACATTAGTAAATTCGATTTGCTGAAAGGTTATTGGCAGGTTCCTCTTTCGAAGCGGGCAAGGGCCCTGTCCGCTTTCGTAACACCCCAGGGACTATTTCAATGTAAAGTGATGCCGTTTGGTATGAAGAACGCGGCTGCCACCTTTCAGAGGTTAATGAATACTTTTGTCTATGGTTTAGAGGGGTGTGTAGTTTATATTGATGATATTGTTATTTATAGTAATGATTGGGAAACTCATTTAAAACGTATTAGGGCACTGTTTGAGGTTTTGAAGAAAGCAGGTTTAGTAATTAATTTAAAGAAAAGTGAATTCGCAAAGGCGAGGGTCGTATATTTGGGTCATGAAGTTGGTAATGGTAAAGTTGCTCCTAAGCAAGCAAATATCGAATGTATTGAAAAAATGTTAATCCCTAAGTGCAGGAGGGATGTCAGAAGATTCCTTGGGTTGGGTGGGTACTACCGAAGGTTTGTTGGAAATTTTTCTGACATCGCCGATCCTTTGACTAATCTCTTATGAAAGAAGGTAGCTTTTGTCTGGACTGATGAAACACAAAGGGCTTTTGATAATTTAAAAAGAGTATTAATTAATTTCCCTGTCTTAAGAGCTCCTGATTTTGACTTTCCTTTTTCTCTTGCCACGGATGCAAGTGACGTTGGTGTAGGAGCGGTGTTGTTGCAGAATGACGAGCAGGGAGTTTCTCATCCTGTCGCATTCTTTTCAAAAAAATTTTCCTCCGCCCAACGTAGGTATTCCACTGTGGAGAAAGAGACTCTTGCTTTAGTATTTGCTATTAACCATTTTCAGGTTTATCTCTCCTCCTCAGATACACCTATTAAGGTCTTGACGGATCATAATCCCCTGAGCTTCATCAGCAGATACAAGAATAAAAATCAAAGATTGATGAGGTGGAGTCTCATGCTGCAAGAGTGGAATTTAGAATTTTCCCACATCCCAGGAAAAGATAATATTGTTGCCGATTTTCTCTCTCGCAGCGTTGAATATTAGTTGATTGACAGAGGGCTATGCAGTTATTAAAGGTAGTATCTGTATCGTTCTAATTATGGTGTGTGTGCTGTTTAAGTGGGCACGTAGTGAGTAGAAGCAAATGTATATTTAAAATTTATTAATCATGGTTTGTTTACAGAAGACTATAATGTTTTGGGTATAGTATATGGGATCTGTAAGGTTAAAAGGTGAGGGTGATCACTGGTACTTTCTAATGATTGATTAATTAGATGGGTCATGGGCTCACGGGTCTGTAGCACAACACAGCCGTTTTTTAGGCGCTACAGGCTGGTGTATGAGTGGTACCCTAGACTATGTTAAGGTTAATCTACTAAGGTTTAGAGGTGTCAGGTACGATAAGGTTTATAATAAGCTAAGAAAAGAGATAGGCACTAATCTGGTATTCTGTATTTTCAGGCTAATAATTACGCTTCATCGATTTTGTTTGTTTGTTTGCGCAGGGGAGTCTTGTGGTGGTCTTCTCTGTGTCGTTCGGTGTGTGTGTATGTATTGGACACTATGGTGATAAGTGTGATATATAACACTGAAATAGACAGTGGTTTTTGTGATCAACATTTATTGCTAGTGAGTGATGTGTATCCCTGAAAATGAAGTGTATTGATTGTGAAAAAGGTTATATATATATATATATATATATATATATATATATATATATATATATATATATATATATATATATATATATATATATACATATAAATATATATACATATGTGATTATATATATGCACACACACACACACATACACACACACACACATATATATATATATATATATATATATATATATATATATATATATATATATATATTTTATATATATATATATATATGTATATATATATATATATATATATATATATATATATATATATATATATATATATACATATAGATAGATATACATATGTGATTATATATATGCACACACACACACACACACACACACACATATATATATATATATATATATATATATATATATATATATATATATATATATATATATATATATATATATATATATATATATATATTCTCATGAAGCTGGTCATCATGAGAGTAGAATATCTTAAATACATATTACATTTGTGTATTAAAGAGATGTATATCCGGCTCGTAAGGTGAGTTCTAGTCACATAGGAATAAGTGATATATGTAAATTACCTCAGGCTTTTTTCATTCATTTAGTTTTACTCGCATTCTGTTCCATAT
>NC_090733.1:15192513-15217513 GCF_036898095.1 Palaemon carinicauda | reverse complement strand
GATTTTATTATCTGGAAGGCTGCAGCAATGGGTTGCGAGGGAAACACAAGTGTGTGTCTTTCCTTTATGAATTTTTATGCTATACTATGCATACCCAGTGATACATAGTTCACTTGATACTCATGGAAATTTCTTCTCTTTACAGAAGGACCCTCCGAAGTGCTGAAGTGTTTTCTGCAACGTCCGCAGCAAGAACCTCTGCGGACATGAGTTTTGTAGGAGACACGCAGCATGCGCTGTCTCCAAGGATGATCTCCAGTATTGGGACCCTCAGGTATGTACTGTGTGCACTAACCTGATTACTGAGGCCTTTGATTCCCCTAGGACGGCGGAATCAAGGGATATAGCAAGGGAGAAGCTTCGTACCTGGGTAAGGGGCTTCCAAAAGAACACCTCTGGCCCTTATCTTCCAAGTGAGATGATGAGGGCGTATCTTTTCCCTAAGGCATCAGCTGAAGCAGCGATTCCCCAGCCTCAAGAGGAGATCCCCCAAGTTCAGATCCAGGTGGATGCTGAAGTCTCGGTCGCTATGCAAGACATCCAGTTAGATGACAGGATGTCTGTCGTGGACGAGCGTCTGAAGGAAGACCCCCTGGCAGAAGCCCAGGGTGAAGTTCAAGCCCCAGACGTTGTAGAGGAAGAGGTCGACGAGGTGTCGGCTACTCCGGTTCAGATCCCGGAGCCTATTCCCTCAACATCGGCCGGTCTCCCAGTAGAGCTGGGACAGGCCCTCTCCTCCATTGTTGGAATGATCCAACAGATGCAGAAGGAGAATCAGGAGAAGTCAGCTGCAATGGAACTGCGGATGCAGAGCCTTGCAGAATCACATGGGCCCCAGAAAAGGTTCAATGTGAAAGACCTTCCCTTGTGCTCAGATGCTAAACCATGTGTCTGGCTGAGGAAGGAACCAGCTTCAAAGGAGGAGACAGAGCCGAAGGAGGTCATAGTGATGGACCATACTAAGGCTCAAGCTCTGCTTTCATCCTCGTTGAAAGAGAGGGGCTTCTCTAACTCAAAGGCAGCTGCATTGAGCAAGAAGCTCCCTTCCTTTGTGTCCTCTCCTGCTAGAGCCTTCCCCTTTTTACAGAAAGGGTTTGCGGCTGTACTAAAAGCAGTTGAGGCCGACAAGCCTTGCCCCTCCCTGGATGAGTGTAAACCCTTGTCGCTGGCCCTACCTATGGACCACAAAGACTGGAAGGACGTTCATCTTACGTTCTCAGTTAGGAAGTTGGAGGCTGATATCGCCGGACGTCAGTTCGGCAAGGACCTCCCTAAGCTGTGTTACTTTCTCTTGCAGAGAGAGTTCGAGACAAAAGAAAGACTGGCTGCCTCAATGTCTCTTCAGACTACTCTTGAGACGATGGCAAGTGACCCCAAGGTCCATGAAATGTTCATGGTGGTGGCCAAGACTCATCTGGCCATAGTGACGAAGGACCTTTATGGCTTCGTCAAGGCGAGGAGAGCTTGTAGGGAGTTCGTGTTCACCTCGGCTATGGTGAGGCACGAGCCAAGGAAACTAATCTCCTCCAACATTTGGGGCAAAGACCTTTTCCCTACCGATTTGGTCAAAGAAGTAGTTGATAAGGCCGCCTTGGAGAATAGAAACCTTCTCCAGAAGTGGGGCCTGGCTATCAAAAGAAAGTCTTCCCCGGATGAGGGTCCTCAACTAAAGAGGAAGACTATGAGGACTAGGCTACCGTCTCGGCCAGCCAAGCCTGTTAGACAGCAACTGCAATTGCTATTGCCTCCAGTGCCCCAGATGGTGGCACAAACCCCGACCACTTTTCAGTGGGTACCCCAGGCCGTGTCGACACAGTCCACGGAATTCACCCCATCGTTCGAAGGGCAGTCTACTTCCTTTCGAGCAAAGCCTAGAGGGGCAGCCAGAGGCTCGTCTGGGCGCCCCTCAAGGGGAAGTGGATTCAGGGGTGGTCGTGGTCAGGGAGGCGAGACCTCGGGACGGCAGTCCAAGTGGGATGATACCGGTAGGAGGGAGACCTCTGAAATTTCGGGATCGGTGGACCTTCGATCCCTGGGCCCACAGCCTACTCAAGAATGGACTGGGCTGGAGCTGGTACAGCACTCCACCCCCGGGCCTTCGGGTTTTCCAACACTCCACCCCCGTTCTGGAGGAGTACGTTCAAGAACTGTTGGAGAAAAATGTGATCCGAAAGGTGAAGTCCATCAAATTCCAAGGGAGGCTGTTTTGTGTTCCCAAGAAAGACTCGGAAAAGCTCAGAGTCATTCTGGACTTGTCGCCACTCAACAAGTTCATAGTGTATTGCAAATTCAAGATGCTAACACTGCAACGCATAAGGACCTTACTGCCCAAGAGGGCATATTCCGTCTCTATAGACTTGTCTGACGCCTATTGGCACATTCCAATCAGCCGTCGACTCTCCCCCTACCTAGGGTTCAGGCTACAACGAAGACTATACGCCTTCAGAGCCATGCCATTCGGGCTAATCATAGCCCCAAGGATTTTCACGAAGCTGGCGAGCGCAGCTCTCAAACAATTACGCCTAAAGGGAATTCAGGTAGTAGCCTACCTGGACGACTGGTTGGTGGGGGCAGTATCCGAGACAGAATGCTTGCAAGCTTCCAGTCAAGTGATCCAGTTCCTAGAGTACCTAGGTTTCAAGATCAACAGAAAAAAGTCTCGACTTTCTCCATCTCAAAAGTTCCAGTGGCTGGGAATCCACTGGGACCTTTTGTCACACCGTTTCTCCATCCCGGCGAAGAAAAGGAAGGAGATAGCGGGTTCTGTCAAGAGACTTCTAGATTCCGAATGGATATCAAGACGCGAACAGGAGAGGGTACTAGGCTCTCTCCAGTTTGCTTCGGTGACAGACCCAGTGCTAAGAGCACAGCTAAAGGATGCAACCGGAGTTTGGAGAAGTTATGCATCAAATGTGCGAAGAGATCTGAGAAGACCAGTTCCGCTTCGGCTACGTACTCTTCTCAGGCCTTGGTCCCAAGCCAGACATCTAAAGAAGTCGGTTCTTCTTCAGCCACCTCCCCCGTCGGTGACGATTCACTCAGACGCCTCGAAGGAGGGATGGGGAGGTCACTATCATCGGAAAAAAGTCCAGGGGACTAGGTCCAAGCTATTCAAGACCTTTCACATAAACTTTCTAGTAGCTATGGCAGTGCTCCTTACCTTAAAGAAAGTTTCCCCGCGTCACTCGATCCAAATAAGGTTGGTGATGGACAGCGAGGTAGTTGTGAGATGCTTGAATCAACAAGGATTGAGGTCACCACCTCTCAACCTGGTGATGTTGGCCATCTTCCGATTGGCGGAAAAGAAGAAGTGGTACCTGTCGGCAGTTCACCTTCAAGGAGTCCGCAATGTGACAGCGGACGCTCTATCCAGGTTCACACCGATAGAGTTGGAATGGTCCTTAGACGCAGGATCATTCTCCTTCATTCTGAATCAAGTCCCAGAACTGCAGATAGACCTCTTTGCGACGAAAGACAACAAGAAGTTGCCCCTGTACGTGTCCCCGTACGAGGACCCCTTAGCGGAAGTAGTGGACATGATGTCCCTCAACAGAGGGTCCAGGATTTATCTGTTCCCTCCTCACAACCTTCTGTTGAGGGTCCTCAACAAACTGAGATCCTTCAAGGGGGTAGTGGCAATAGTAGCCCACAAGTGGCCGAACAGTGTGTGGTTCCCCCTGGCATTGAAACTACAGCTGAAGTTTGTACCGCTACCAGATCCAGTTCTGACCCAGCGAGTCCAGAAGTCGACTGTCTGCGCTTCATTACAGAAAACCCGGACCCTGCAGCTCATGATTTTCTCTCCCTAGCGGTGAGAAAGCGTTTCGGGATTTCGAAAGCCAGCATAGACTTCCTAGAGGAATATAAGTGCAAATCTACTAGAAGGCAATATGAGTCATCTTGGAGAAAATGGGTGGCCTTTGTCAAGGCGAAGAATCCGCAGGAGATCTCGACAGACTTCTGCTAATCTTTCTTCATCCACCTCCATGGCCAAGGATTGGCAGCTAACACGATTTCAGCGTGTAAGTCTGCTTTGACAAGACCCATTCTATATGCCTTCCAGGTCGACCTAGGTAACGAGTTCTTTAATAAAGTTCCGAAAGCCTGCGCTAGGCTCAGACCTTCAGCACCTCCAAAGGCCATTTCATGGTCTTTAGACAAAGTTCTTCATTTCGCTTCTCTGTTGAGCAATGAAGAGTGTGCGTTAAAGGATTTGACACAAAAAGTTATTTTCCTATTTGCACTCGCGTCCGGGGCCAGGGTTAGTGAGATTGTAGCCCTCTCGAGAGAGGCAGGTCGTGTTCAGTTCCTGGATGGGGGAGAACTGAACCTGTTTCCGGATCCTACGTTTCTCGCCAAGAATGAGTTACCCACCAACAGGTGGGGTCCCTGGAGAATCTGCCCTCTGAAAGAAGATGCATCTCTAAGTCCAGTAGAATGCCTAAAGGTCTATCTTCATAGAACTTCAGACTTCAAGGGTGGTCAACTATTCAGGGGAGAAACATCAGGCTCAAATTTATCTCTGAATCAACTCAGAGCGAAAATCACATATTTTATTCGCAGAGCGGATCCTGACAGTACACCCGCAGGTCACGATCCGAGGAAAGTTGCCTCATCCTTAAATTTCTTTAATTGTATGGATTTTGAACATCTCCGTTCATACACTGGCTGGAAGTCTTCCAGAGTGTTCTATCGCCACTATGCGAAGCAAGTAGAGGAACTAAAGAGATCTGTGGTAGCAGTGGGTCGCGTCGTTAACCCTACTGTTTAACTCTGCGAGGAACAGTGGTTTTAATTGGGACGATTAATTCCAGGGTGAGTGTGTAGTTACATACCGTACTACAAACTAAGTGAGGGCACTGAGTTGCCCATGTAGACTGTACCATTTCCAAAGGTGAACCTAGCATAAGTGCAGACATGTGTGCCGAGCGTTTCTAACGCTAATGTGATTGATTTGTAATACAGACTTTTATGACTTTGATACCTCGGTATCTTAAAAGTGGTATTTAATGTTTTTTCTTTCAGATAAACAAGTTCTGTTTACTATCATACTTATGCTTAAAGTTTTGGGTTATCCTCTTCTTATACATATATATATATATATATATATATATATATATATATATATATATATATATATATATATATATATATATATATATATATATATATATATATATATATATATATATATAATTGTGGTTAACCTGTCTGTTTATTGTCTGTCAATGAACTTGTTCTTGAGAACCTTGCGTCTCCTTCACCTGTGTCAATTTATTGGTATAATTGAGCATTCATTCTATGTACCTTATCTGGGATAATTCTAATAGAATTGTTCCTTTGTGCAAGCTCTGTTGCATTGGTTTATGCTTTCCCTTAACGGGAGGACCCCGTCCCATAAGGGGACGATGGCGGTTTTACTAGTTTCCTCCTATGCGGATATAAACCTTTGTCCAATACAAGTATTGTGCGGAGAACTGGTCGATATTTCATATTGACGCAGTGGTTCTTTATAAACTATGCTTTACTTAATATAGGGCGAGACCACTATATTAGCTTGCCTGGTATTCATACATAGCTATATGTACTCTTCGAGACTTTTCCAGAGTCTAGTAGGACTCTTCCCTGTTGGGGGCAGGGAGCTCTAACATGGTTTATAGTTAGTTGAAAAGATGTATAACGGTAACATCTTAGGTCTCTAGGTCTAGTCGACCAGGAAAAATTACCTCCGGGGAGTACGGCACGTTCTGAGAATCCACAGATACAGTAATGCTCTGGTATACTTCCATCAGGACGACATGGCTTGAGCCCAGAAAACGGATTTTGAGCGAAGCGAAAAATCTATTTTTGGGTGAGATGGCCATGTCGTCCTGATGGACCCGCCCTTGCCTTTCTAAGAAAGGGCTGTAGGACCCCTCCCTACATACAGTATCTGTAGCACCTCGTGTACGCTACAAGGAATACAGATGGCGCCAGGATTGGCGCCAGGCACGCTTACAAAACGAGAGATAGGGAGCCTTGGGAGCGGCTCCCCCTTTTTCTTTCCCAAATTCGTTTCTTGCCAATTGCCCCCTGCGAGACGAAATCTCTGTTCGGGATGCAGATTGCCATGTGGCGTGTCAAGAATACGTCCTCTGATATGTCGCGATATCCCTTTCAGGAGGGATATTCGCTCCAGGAGTTAGAATTCTGGTACCTTAAGGTAAATTCTCTGGGAATATCGCCGTAGTTGTAATATACCCTAGGAAGCTACCCTATAGGAACTTCCATCAGGACGACATGGCCATCTCACCCAAAAATAGATTTTTCGCTTCGCTCAAAATCCGTTATATATATATATATATATATATATATATATATATATATTTATATATATATATATATATATATATATATATATATATATATATATATATATATATATATATGTGTGTGTGTGTGTGTGTGTGTGTGTGTGTCTGTGTTTTTGTGTATATGTGTTTGTGCGTGTGTATAACTATTCTGTTTTCTGCAGTAGCCGATACAATTATATGATAATTTCAATTTATACTATTTAACTATTTCAAAAGGACAAATCTATTTTCAATAGCTTATTCATTTCATATTCAAAGTAATCCATTACATTGAATGGAAAGAATTAGAAAAGTATTTATTTCTAATCTCTCTCTCTCTCTCTCTCTCTCTCTCTCTCTCTCTCTCTCTCTCTCTCTCGCTTTAGTAACGTTTTACAAAAGTTTAAAAGAACAGTAACAACATTAGAATATATATTTAATATACACGCTATGAGAGAGACTTATGTAAGAATGTTCAACATAAAAAACATTCGTTGTAAGTTTGAAATTCCACCAATATAAGTTTCCCTTTAGTAAGATTAGTCAACAATCGTCATTGCTGGAATAAAACTTATAGAATATCGAGTGGTATTGAACCTTATGAAGGAAAAAGCAAGACTTTAGAATTATAGTAACACCATACCTAGCATTACGAGCAGAATGGTACTGTGTGGGAAATTAATGAATGTAAAGAATGGTCAAAGTTATGATAAATCTCATGCAACCTGCATGAAAAAAAAAATAACTGAATGATGGTGCCAGGTAATAATGTTGAAATCTGGAAAAAGACAAATGATACCAAGTTCTTGACCGACAAATTAAGATTAGATTCAGTAGCTGAAGACTAGACAGGTCTGTTTTTAGGATGATGATAATTATGATAGTAATTAGAACAATCATTATTGTAGTAATCTTAATATTTATGGTAATGATATCAATAGTGATGTTAATAATAATTAGATTATAATGATAATAAAGATCTCCCTCCTATATAATTCGTTATTTATCTAAGTACTTTTTCAGCTCTCTTTCAAATTGACGGAATAGGTATGATCTATATAATATATACATATTAAGCCAAAAGTGAACTGCAATACTGCTGTGTTATATGTGCCATCGGATAGTTTTCATGTAAATATGCAGTAACATTGTAAAACCTACATTTCATCTCTCTCTCTCTCTCTCTCTCTCTCTCTCTCTCTCTCTCTCTCTCTCTCTGACTGACACTAGAAAGGAGGAGAAGAATTATTCATTAAATTTAACCTACTCTAAATGAGATTCACTTTTGTCGATAATGTGGTGGATGGATCTGCTAGGCCATGAATTCAGCTCCCATCAGTCTGTAGGTAAACAAAGTGGATCTCTGGGAGCAGTTTTCGACCTTTTATAATTGATAACACTGTCCTCAATTTGAAAGTTTCACGATTAAATAGAAATCAATGTAGGTTAGCAATAAAACTTTCTATTGGGTGCTCTATTGCTAGTTTGAGAATATTGTATTTTCTCAATCATTCCAGACAGACTTCAATGAAGATCTTTCGGGCCAAATGAAAATAAAATCTGAATGAGAAGACTTCCATAATTGCTGAGGGCTCTTGCCACACATATACTATCAATGACGAAAAATCAATGTACTTTTTAAAAAGTTTGAGTGATGTGAAGTACTTTTGTTTTTGCCATACAATAAGTAAAAAATCTCGTTAGAATGACGAAATTCATAATGTTGGATACCAAAAAAAAAAGATATTTTTTTGTGTGGTAATTGCTTATTTGATATAAAAAAGAAAGAAAAATATTTCTCTTTTTCACTCTTGAAAATAGGTTTACAATGTCACGTTTGTCCAATCTAAAGATGAAAATAATGTCAACGGGAAACTCGTCAACGATGATTGGAAAAACTACAGCATTCCAAAAAGATTCTAAAAGATATTTGAAATAGTGATGTTCAAACGAGGAATTCACGTGAAAAGAAAAAGCATTTGCACTATTAGTGACTTTTATATCCCAATTTGCTTCTAGCTGACCACCCCCCCGATCATCGAATCAAAGATTTCGTAAGGAATTTGTAATTAGGTTTTTGGGCTCAAGCCAAGTCGTCCTGATGGAAGTTCCTTAAGGTAGCTTCCGAAGGGATATATGTACTACAGTGATATTCCAAGAGAATTTTACCTTTAGGTATCCAGAATTCTAACTCCTGGCACGAATATCCTTAAATTTTCACTTAAGGATATCGCATAATATCAGAGAACATATTCTTGACACGCTTCATAGCAATCTGCACCCCTAATAGCATTTACGCTTCGAGGAGGTGTGGCATAATAAAAGGGAGGCGTAAAAAGGCTACCCCGTTCTTGTACTACTATTGAGAATGATAACAGCGCCATTCCCACGATGGCGGACATTCCTTATTTTGTAGCAATTTTGCTCAGTGGTATTCCCTGCTGATCTAACTTTTCGATCGTTTTTAAGGATTATAATTATGCTTTCTCCAACTTCTTCCGCCTCTGGAAAGTTGAGTATCGGGTCTTTACTATGAGTGTAATTTAGCTCCTGTTTCACAATGTAATTAGAGTAATTTATTGTGTTTAAGAGCTAGGCCAGTTACTGGAGGCGCCATGAGACCCGTCGTTCGTTAGGCATGTGTTATTTAGGTAGCAGAACGACTTCCAGTTTAAATAGTTTTTTTTAATTATTTAGCTATTTAGGCTATTTTTCTCGAAAGATTTGATAATGTGCATAATTTTCTTTTCTCTGTCGATCATTTAGTTAGAGTTTCAGTGATTTAGGTAACCGAGATCTCGTCTAGCATAGGTATTCTAACCTAGGCGTTTTACTATACGTTCAGACATTCCCCTGTTACCCTCGTGTAATGTTTTCAATTCAGCGGAGACTGATACCTCCTAGAATTATATGAAACATTACACGTCTCTTCGGAGATTTAAGGCTAATCTCTTTCCCTCTGAGTGTACCTTCAGGCTACAACCCTAATAGCCGTACCTTGAATTTTATTCAGACATGACTAACCTAGGGTTTTTTCCTGCCCCTTCCCTTAAACCGCTGGTTGTGGTATACCAGCAGGTTTTGGGATTTAGTCAGAATCTCAGATTATTTAGTCTTATGTCGGCAACCTGCTGGGAGGGTGAATGGGTTGTAGAATACCATCATTCCCCTGCCGGCTAGGCTGCCGGCAATGGAGGTTAGCCCTCCCTAGCCGCACTTGAAGTAGTGGTAGGATACCATCTTCTCCTTGCGACTATAAGACTAGTCCTGCGCCGCAGTCATCTAGGCTGAAGAGTGATCTTCTTTTGCCTAGGACGATGTGGCTCTGGAACTCTGTTTCTCCCGTGTTGAGAGGAGGCGGCATTGCCGCCTTCCCCTTAAATGTGTTGGCAAACTCTAGGATGGAGAACTGAGACTCTCCTATCACCTAGGATTCTGCCGATACTGAAACAGAGTTTCTTTTACCAGGTGGTGGGACTGACAATTTTGCCAGTTCCTTTCACACTCTATTCAGGACCCTGTTCCCTACCCCTCTGTCCACTTTTGATGGCCGAGCCATTGTCTTCTTGGGCCGGCATCTTGCTACCTTACCATTGTCGGTAGGTTGCCGGAGCCGGCCAGATTCCCTCTCTAGCCCTGACACTGGCTGACGGCAATGGATACTGCCGGCAACCACATCATCTGTCGGCAGCTATGGTCCCTACCATTAGCCGACAACTGGCAGCTTCCGGCAGTTGGCGGCTGTGGCATCTGGTGGCTGGCGGCTACCGGCGGCCATGATGGCTGAAAGTGGGAAGTCTCTTGCTCTCCCCAAGGTTCCTCAGTTCTCCCTTGGACTGTTATTCAGGAGTTCTGTTGCCGGATTACCGCCAGCCAGACCAGTACAGATAATGCTGACATAGATGGCAGCACGCCGACTGTACTGATAGTGCCGGAGGCTAGCCTGCCTGCAGTGTATTGGCAGTACCTTATCGGCAATAGTACTATAGCTGGATGGAAGCTTGAATGGCACATTCTCCCCTTCCATTGGAACCTTCTATTCGGAAGAAAGGCAGTAAAATGAGACTTTTACATCTTTAATTACTGTATACATATACAGTAAAGGATTAGCCTTTTCTCCATGCTATTTCTCTCTCTAGCCAACATACTAGATATGCTGTTAAGACCTAATTATGCCGGCAACACGCCGGCTGAACTACAGTATATGTTATACAAGTAGCCAGTATATCCAGAGTATAGAATATACGGCAGATAGAAAACTACTATATATTTTATACTACTAGTTATTTCCAATATATCTTGGATATCCAGCACAGGTATTTGCTGAACCCAATCCCATATTGAATGAATATGATTTCTTCAATATCCTGATTAGAAATCAGTATTCGGATTAACCTACAATATTGAATAACTTCAAGGCAGAAGTGATACACTCCTGCCCATTAAAGAGTAGAGCCTTTATCCTTGAGTCTCCCAGATCAGGCAACTCTATACCTTAATTTTGTAAGGAAGGCCACAGTAAATAGGCTGAGGGGGATATATATATATATATATATATATATATATATATATATATATATATATATATATATATATGTCTTTAATATCCCTAGTCGAACTGGCTTAATGCTAGATGGACTGTACTGTCATATGCTACTATGAAGGAAGAATAATGACTAGACTACAATACATGATGTACAGTAGCCAATAAATTGCTGTATAGACTTACTGCAAATAGTAAACTACAGTACCATTATACAGTAGTAATTTCTAACATACTTTGGGTACCCTTGTACGAGCATTCCGCTTGTACCGCTCATATATTGAATGAATAGTTTTCTTCAATATTCTGATTGAGAATCAGTCATCCTGACCCCAGAGTATTAACATTATTTTGGGACAGTGAATTGGTACTTCTCTACCCCTAGGGGTAAGAGCCCTTCTACAGGGAGTTACACAATAGAGGAACCCCCATGTAGTTAACACTGAGGGGAGGTAACAGCATTTGCTTGCAAGGGTACACAAGTATGTATCTCCTACTATCCCTCTATAGCTTACTATCCTAAGCTATTCTGTTGTAGATGATCCTTCCGAACATATGGACCTTGTCCCAAGTAGGGGTGTTTGTAGTCTTGTCAGACCTGAAAGGTGTCCTGCGGAACCTTCCAGTCAACCACCCCCTTCCTCCTAACTAGAATTCAAGTTACAGATAGTAACATTCATCCTAGGAAAGATACGTGTCGGACTCAGTCCTAAGTATCTTCAAAGGATTGGCAAAATTAGTCACGTCAAAGTCAAGCCTAGAAATGGTTCAGGCATTTATATACCTGAATGAGAGGCTGGGGTGGGCAGCACCAGAAGTGGCTGGCCAATGTGCATTCAAGGAAATGACCTGGTTCCCGGGACATCATGGATGCAAGAAAAGCTTCTAAAAGTCTCGACTTTCTGCAGCTCAAGGGTCTCAATGGCTGAAAACCCATTGAAGCCCACAGTCACATCAACTCTCCTTTCCCTTGGGAATATAAAAGGAGCTTGCGAGGTCTGTCAAGAGACTCAGGTAATCAGTCAGATTTCCAAGACGCCAACAGGGACAAGCGCTAAACTTTCCCCAGTTCGCAAAAGTGACAGAACTATTGCAAAGAGCACAGCGGAAAGATGCGTTAAGAGCCTGGAGAAAATACGCATCAAACGCTTGAAGAGTTCAGAAAAGACTGATATCGGTCCCTCTTTAATCGCTTCTCTAACAAAAATTAAAGCACAAAAGTCCCAAGACTTCTGGTCCTATCATGAGTGGGGAAGCCCCCTCCATACAGATCAGACTTCCTACGACTGATCTGGGACACCGAAGCGATAATAAGACGTCACAATTGAACGTCTCATACAGTCTAGGTGAAGTTACTCATCCCTTTTTGAAAGGAATGGCACCTGCCAGCAGTTCATTTACAACTGATCCACAAGGTGACAGTGGATGCTCTATTTTGGTCCTAGCCGATAGAGTTGAAATGGTCCATTGAGGCAGACCTATTCCCTCCCAGTTGGGAACAAGTCCCAAAACTGCAATTCGACCTCTTCCTCACGAGTGTCTTCAAGAAACTACCTCGATATGTAGCCCCATACGAGGTTTCTCTAATGGGGCTGATAGACGATGTAAAGCACTTGAAGATGTGGTTGGTCCTAGCTCTGATCCTAGGTTTATTTCCGAAGGTTCGAAAATTAACTGCCTTCGTTTTATCACAGAGAACCCAAACCCTTCATTTCATAATTTTCTTACTCTAGCGGTTAGAAAAAGATTTGGGATCTCAAAAGGCAATATAGAATTCTTAGAAAAATACAAGGCTAAGTCAACTAGAAGACAATATGAGTCTTCCTGGAAAAAGTGGGTTGCGTTTGGGAAAGCAAAAGGATCGAAAGAAATTTCAATGAACTTCTGTCTGTCCTTCTTTGTCCACCTTCATAGCCAAGGTCTTGCGGACAATATGATAAATACATGCAAGTCAGCCTTGACTAGACCTCTCCTATATGCTTTTCAAGTGGATCTGGCGTATGAAATCTTTAATAAGATTCCGAAGGCATGCTCTAGGCTTAGGCCCGCAGTATCACCAAAGCCCATCTCTTGGTCTTTGGACAAGGTCCTACATTATGCCTCATCTGTGAACAATGAAGATTGTTCTCTTAATGATCTAACCCAAAAGGTTATTTTTCTATTTGCTATAGCCTCTGGGGCTAGAGTTAGTGAAATAGTGGCCCTATCCAGAGATGAGGGTCATATTCAGTTCACGGAAGTGGGAGAACTGAATCTCTTTCCTGATCCATCCTTTCTCGCTAAAAACAAGCTACCCACTAAGAGATGGGACCCCTGGAGAATCTGCCCTCTGAAGGAAGATGTCTCTCTATGTCCTGTAGAGTGTATTAAGGTCTATCTTCGTAGAACTTCAGATTTCAGGGGAGGACAGGTCTTTAAAGGAGAAACTTCTGGATCATATTTATCCCTGAAACAACTAAGGGCGAAGCTCACCTACTTTATTCGTAGAGCGGATCCGGACAGTACTCCCGCAGGTCATGCTTCGAGAAAGATTGCTTCATTACTGAACTTCTTTCAGTATATGGACTTTGAGCGTCTTCGTTCATACACTGGATGGAAATCATCCAGAGTGTTTTACAAACACTATGCAAAACAAGTGCATGAACTGAAACACTTCGTTGTGGCGGCAGGTAGAGTATTAAAACCTGCCCCCTAATTACTGTGGTAAACAGTTAATAGCTTGGGACCTCAGATGTCCTCGCACATGTACTGGGTGAGAATCATCCAGAGTATTCTACAAACACTACGCTGAACAAGTCCATGATCTGAAACAGTATGTGGTGACATCGGGTAGAATACTTAACCTGCCGTCTAATTCTACGATGAACAGCTCGTTGACTAGGAGTGTCAATTAAAGGGAGAAGCGGTCACCCTTCTTAGGTGTGACCTTTCTTGATTAAGTGTTACCATGGTGACAATAGCTCTGTTCAAAATCCCAGGTGTGGATTTATACAGATAGCACTAGTGCCGGTGTACGTAGTACACACTGCAGATAGAAGTAACCAGTACAGGAATTATGAAGAGAAATTGTTTTATAAATTTTCTTCAGTCTGAGAGTGGCACTCGTCATTTCTTCCCCTTAAGAAAGAAATATAGTCTCTGTTTTCATTACAGGTATAATCCCATTGTCATACTACATTCGTTTCACTAACCATCCCTTTTAGTCATTTATTAGAAATATATGTCTATTAGAATGTAGTTCGTCCGCTTTCGCCAGACAATTGTATGTTTACAAGTCAGAGTTCTTTGACTTACCAAAGTAAGTATTCCTCATATAATTGTATGCGCACAAATATACAAATAAGAGACACTGATGTTAATTCAGCAAATATACAACTATGAGACTATTTGTATATTCAGTGTATACTTATGTTTTGTCATACAATATATGTTAACCTCGAGACCCCTTTTCTACTGTCTAGATGACTCTTCCCTGTAGGAGGCAGGAAGCACTAGCATTGTTTATGATTAGTGATGATGACGAATAACGGTGACGTCACTTGTCTCAATTGGTCCCCATGACCATAGAAAAGGTTGCTATAAGGTTAAGGCACTGATAAAAATCCACAGATACACTAATGCTCTGGTATGCTTCCATCAGGACGACATAGCTTGAGCCCAAAAAACGGATTTTGAGCGAAGCAAAAAATCTATTTTTGGGTGAGATAGCCATGTCGTCCTGATGGACCCACCCATCTCTTCTGAAAGATAAGATCTTCACAGTATCCCCCCGTGGTACTGTATCTGTAAAACCATGCTCAATGCTACAAGGAATATCCTCCATCGTAGGAATGGCGCTGTTATCATTCTCAATAGTAGTACGAGAACGGGGTAGCCCTGATACGGCTCCCGTTTATTTTGACACACCTCCTCGAAGCGTAAACGCTATTAGGGGTGCAGATTGCTATGAGGCGTGTCAAGAATACGTCCTCTGATATTATGCAATATCCTTGCGAGTAAATTTAAGGATATTCGTGCCAGGAGTTAGAATTCTGGATACCTAAAGGTAAAATTCTCTGGGAATATCACTGTAGTACATATATCCCTTAGGAAGCTACCTTAAGGAACTTCCATCAGGATGACATGGCTTCGCTCAAAATCCGTTTTATCACCTGAACCATGCAGTGGCAAGAGTTATTGGTGTCACTGTTATGTCTTTTTATTCAAATTTACCACAATTAGTTTCTTTTGAAATACGTAATATCTTGGACGTTTAGATATAAATGTTGACCTCTATTGCGTTAATATATTTCCTGACTGCTGTTCTAAGTAAATTAAAGATTTTAGTGAACTTAAAAACAAATTGAAATAAAAGCACGTCCTAGAAAAAACACAAAATGTAAATAATACAGAATTTATCACTTACTTAGAATTATTAATATGACCATTATAGTATTAACATACACCTGGCGAAGAATCTAGAATAATAAACGATCTCAGTTAATGTAATTTTTTAGAGCTGCTAATATTCAGAAATATCTAAAAATTTCTTATTAAAAATCTATCATTTATTCAATTATTTTTCAAACCAATTAAAATAAATCTTAAGAAAGATTGAAATTTGTAAAGAAATAAGATTTCATAATATTGATTAGTAAGTTTAATACCTAAAATTCAACAATATATTGGGTAAGCAATTTCTAATTTTATATAAGTTATTGATATAACCTTTTCAGTCCAATTATTAGACTTTGAAATGAGAGTTATATTCATTGCTTATATGTCATGCAACATATGCATTAATAACCAGTTTTTAGTGAGTTAATTACATAAATTTTGCCAGGAAATATAATACTATATTTCTACTGTAACAGTAGAATTATTACATATTTTGTTTTCCAGTACTGAAGGCAAAATTTCTACAATAACAATGAAATGCTTAAGATTTTGATTTTTTTTCCCTATCAGCTCCGCAACTTACCTATAATAATAATAATAATAATAATAATAATAATAATAATAATAATAATAATAATAATAATAATAATAATAATAATAATAATAGTAATAATAATAATAATAATAATAATAAATAAATTAATTAATAAATGGATAATAATGATAATAATGATAGTGATTTTATTCGTTGCCATAACGGAATATCTTATCTATTCATCCATCTTAAGTGAACGGAACTGCGATGTAGGCGTTCATCGTTCACGTGAGCAGCCTAACGAAAGCATTTGGATTAACCTTCAAGAAAGTCTGATGATATGAATGAACTTTAGGCATTTCGTAGTCTCTTTCGAATCAAGGAAAGTATTTTCATAATCTTATATCTTTTCCGTATTCAAGAAGTCACTGGGTGGTTGCAATGAGAACTGAAATGGCTTCAAAATTAATGATTGGGACTACATTTCGCTGCCGAAGAAAGACATTGAAATTAGCAATATACTGTACAATCATTTCAAAAGTGTTTGTGATATCCATAAATCAATTGTCAGCAACATATTTGTGTGTGTATTTATTCGTAACCTCAAAATCATACATAAAGCACACGAGAATGGGCCAGCCTTGTTTACTCACGGTGCAGACAAAGGGCCACACGTGCATGAACATACATAGTAAGTCATGAACAATTCATCCCCAACTGAAGGTCATTTCTTTGTTTCTCTATAGTTTCGACTTTCAGTGAAACCTACAATTAGATTTAATTCATCAAACGACCTAAAATATAGTTCTCTTAAATCTTTCTAAGCTTAACTGTCATATAATTGTTATATACAAAATAATAAATTTGTATTGAAGCAATAACAGGCGAACCATTATTGCAGAGCACAAAAGACATAATCAACATAAGCCCTGAATCACTCAATAATAATCACTCTAACGTCAGGTGTTGATAAGGAAGGATATCCTGTGAGGTCATACATCATAAGTGAAGGGACTTAGCATCATCACAATCTTCTCTTCGGGAATAAAGAGATCAATGAAGAATCCGACACAAACACCATGATTGCACGTTTCCCGGATTCTGGAGTTGCTGCCAGATTAGAGGTAATCAGAATGTTTACATAGCCTGGATCGTGACAGATACCGTGGAAAACAGTACTGTTTTTCTTTATGGATAATACCTGTACGCAACTTTTCTCCATTTCCGCCTCTCTCTCTCTCTCTCTCTCTCTCTCTCTCTCTCTCTCTCTCTCTCTCTCTCTCTCTCTCTCTCTCTCTCTGCTTGAGTCACGGTTCGATGAGCTCTTCCTAGGCGGGGGTTATTTCGTGGTTGGCTGACAGAAAGAGAAGTGCTCAATTCATGATTGACAGTGAATGTGATACAGTGTATTCTCGTATCCATTATGAACAGTTAATATGCGCTTTAGAACTGTCGAAGTTCAGTAGGAGACTCCCTCTCATTTTCTCCCTGAGCTTTTTATGCGCAGTAAGACATTATGATATCAAGATCCTGAAAATGGGATGTATCTCGTTTCTTGAATATTGTTTCATAATATTTTGAATACTCTGGGTAAATAAGAAAGCAGATATAGTTGGCAAATAATAACATAAAATATCAAGTATGTATCCAGATATTGCTAATGAAGCAGGGGAAGAAATGAGAGGAAGTACAGAGAGAGAAACAAGCTACCTCATATTCACTTATTAGTCGAAAGGGATGCAGTTAACTATGACTTAGATGTATTTGGAGCAATAAAGGTAACCTAATTGACAAATAATTGGAATATTATAAAAAACACTAAAAGACTCACTCATCTCCTGGTCTCAGTTAGGTGAGAGATATCAAATATCAAAGCCAACGTTTTTATACTATAGGTTTGTGAAAGACTCTCTTTATCTTATATATAACTCCCTAGCTAATAAGGAGAGAATTATTGAAGAGTAAAAATCTAAATTAGTCCTCACTGACGAAAAAATCAAGTTTTTGCGAGAAACCTTTCAAAATAACAATTTATCCAACGCCTCTAAGGCAGGCGTCCCTTCAGTAATTGAAAAAAAAAAAAATATTCATAATTGGAGATTTCTGTCTTATGGAAGTAAAGTCTAACGACCTTCAGGATGATATCATAATAAGAACCTTACCAGAAGCAGATATGTATCTACTAAATTCCTGGATAATGGGAAAGCAAGACCGTCCACCTAGCGAATGCATCACGTACTGTGGAACTCAAGATCACCTCGTTGAGGACGTTACTGTGGAGGGAATTATTGAAAACTTAGGTACTTTTATTGCAAAACTCTAAGAGAAAAATCCGTAAAAAAATGTAATAGTGTGCAAAATTATTCCCTCTTTAAAAACAAATAGTCTATCTGGGAGAACAAATGGATAAAAATCATAATGCAAGAATGGTGTCTTAGAAATTTGCGTTACATTTATTAGAATACAAGACTTTCCAGGCTAGGAACTGGTGATAGATAGATTGATTGATTGATTTAAAGTTTTCAAGCATCCTGACATCTAAGGTCATTGATGCCAATATCATTTATCATATATAAAAAATAAGAAAAATATTCATTTCAAACCATAAAAGTTAAGATGTCATTATAAAACATAAGTAGTTTTCAGAAGACCTGCTTCTGAAATAAATCTAAAAATGCCGCTCGAATAGTAGGACACATCATGTCCAAGAAACTTAGCAAGGATGAACCTGCCATCCTCACCTCAAGCCTAAACCAGATATTTATTTCTTAAGTTGCTATAACTGGGTCATTCCGTCAACAAATGCCTCACTGTTAAAGGTACCAAACAGTCGTCGTATTACAGTTGGATTTGGCCCCTCAGCAGAAACTCGTGTGTCAACCAAATGTGACAAAGAGTAGTCTCCCATCTTCGGGGCTTCATATTATACATCCAAGGGGATATAATATTCATTATTTCTCTCATTTCAATTTGAACTAAACGATCCCAATGTTGTTGCCAATTATTATAAACCAACTTCTTAATGCTAGGTAAAAAATCATTACAATGAATGGATTACCTTCTCGGTATCAACTCAGCTAGAGCACTGGCGATATTGATATTAACTGTTACGAATTTCAAAATGATCAAGGCTACGATTTACTTACTAGAGTTTGCTCTGTTAGATTGTAAGATTCTATTTCCTTTGTATACCAAGATATCTTGTTTGTCTAATGAAATTTAGCTTTATGAATAATAATTACAGATCTAATATTTTAGGAGACGCAATTACGGAATATTTATTGAATTGGATAAAAACAGTAATAAATATAACAATGTTACAGCAAAAAAGAAATACGTACTCAGGGAACGAAAATTTCTTGCGAAAAGGTCATGCTAAACCTCAAATGCGTTCTAACAGTAACACTAATATGAGATAAGGCTAAAGTAATAGAAATAATAGAATAAATAATGATAATAATCATCTTTAGACTCGAGGTGCTAGATATGGTTGCTATAACGGTGGTGAATTTAATCACCAACAAACGAACTGTACATTTTATCACAAACTAGGACGTAATGTATGTAATGAATATGGTTACAGGAGAAGTTTATGTGAACAACACCGTAATTACTAGGCCTGGCCATGAAAATAGTGCCAACGAAAGGATTTTTTCAAAATTCCATGATTGGTTGAATGTTGTCCATAAAAATCCTCAACCCTTATTATATCATAAACTTCAAGTAGAACGTGTCTTAATTACCAAAACCTTGATAACCTTTGTGTGAGTGTAAGAGAGTTATTCAATAATATAAAACTCTCTTCAATAATGTCCGTTGTATAATATCCACCGGCAGGATTATAGTCTAGGTAAATGGGTATGTATATTTGTTAAGAAGCATTTGAAAGTTACCGAAATAGGGTTATTGACTGAAAATCTGAGGGTGTAGAAGATAAGTGGATCTCTGTCCAACATCGTAAGTTTCCTTCTTTCATTATGGGCTGCTTATATCGCAACTTCTTTGATTATATATCTGATATCCTTAAGGAAATTTTTTTACGTAATAAGCCTGTTTTTTATGGGGATTTCAGTAAGAATTTGCTTAAGATCAAGAATGAAATGGATAAATTAATTAGAAAATTGAATTTTGACTAGTTAATAAAGTAGACTAGAATTATTCCCACATCAGCATCTTTAATTGATCTCATAATAATCAATGCTAAATATATGGTAACAATTTATGATGTTATACCATGATCTATAGCAGATCACTAGAAAACTTTAACTAGTTTGAATATTTGTAAGCTCCCCGCCCCCGGCCAAAAAAAAAAAAAAAAAAAAAAAAAAAAATATATATATATATATATATATATATATATATATATATATATATATATATATATGTATATATATATATATATATATATATATATATATATATATATATATATATATATATATATATATATATATATAAAGCTTTTAGATGCTTACAAAATCATTCTCCAGGCATTCTTTACACTCTCATTATGAATAACTTGAACATATTAAATTGAATTTTAAATACTGATAACAAAAGTAACTATAGGAATTTTAACCAATTGTTTTACTTCATGTGCTCCGGAAGTAGCCAGAGAAAGGGATAAAATAAAAGTAAGTTAAAAAGCTAAACATTCAACATTCAACATTCCACTGAGAGAAAAATAAAAAAATACTTCAAGAAGAGTAAATTTTCCGTCAGGTGGCAGTTGAAAATAATGTTATAAAAAAAAAAATTCAAAACGCTAAAGTCATTGTTCCTGCTACTTAAAAAAAAAAAATTCTTTTATTAGACAACATAATTTAGTTCGATGTCATGGCTTGAAGTGGTTGAAGAACAATCTAAGGCAGAGATTTTTTTTTATTTTTTTTTAACAATCCATTTCGAGAGTTAAATAGTTTTAGCCCAATCCCAGTTGAATGTACTGTTATTTTAGATATTAAAATTCTTAAAAGCACAAATTCATTTGGTTCTGATGGCATTAGCTTACGTTTTAATGGGGTTGGTTACAAAAGCTGTTTTTTAGATAAGACATATCAATAAGATAGCTATTAAATATAATTTGATTTTCCTCCCTGATGCTCTCTTAGCTTGTAGTAGTCTAGTTTATTTACCACCTCTATTTTGTAATATTTTGAATTAACTTTCATGGTGTTTAAAGCTAGTAATAGGTTAAATGGTGATCATAGTAATGCACTAATACTACTTTAGTAAATTTTACTGACTGCAGTTTTGATGTGTTGTTTGTATCTTAATTTTACGATGTTTATAACAGTACATTGCAATTTTCATAAAGCTAACTTAATATGATCATGACAACCTATTCTTAGTATATGTGAGTCGTTTTTAGTGACTGGAATTTATGTGTATTATTGTCTCATTTGTGTATTCCCATTTTTTATGGTTTTATCTTGGGTAAATATTTACTTGTGAATACTTTTTGTAGAATACCTAATATCATAATTGGAAATAAAAAACTAATGTGATTTAATTTGACTCTCTCTCTCTCTCTCTCTCTCTCTCTCTCTCTCTCTCTCTCTCTCTCTCTCTCTCTCTCTCTCTCTCTCTCATTGAGAGAAAATAATAACGTTCTATCCGCTCGTATATTCCATAAAGAATTTAAGAAACTTTTACTATTTATGTACTCATTTACACAATCCACGTTTTATCTAATAAATGTTTTCTTTTATTACAATGACTACAAAAAAAAACTAGTCAGGTGAATGAAATGCAAATATTTACCAGGATGATGGCTTTGTCTTCGTTCTGGAGAGCAGTGCCTCAACTTGGCGTTAATTAAAGTGACAAAAAGAAAAAAAAATGCCTAGGACATCACATTATAAAAATTCGTTTTGTAATATGTGACATAGTAATATTAGTAATTTCTGTATATTATGAAACAAAAAAATCAAGGGTCGTGATATTGATGTCAATGCTTAGTACGCCAGATTTAAGCGTGTCTATTTAAATAATGAAGAAAAAATAAACCTAAAGTTGCAAATAAAGTAAATTTTTTAAACGAAATCAAATACCATTAGGTCTTCTGCATCTTACCGCTTACCAAAACTGTATTCTGATAGAGAGAGAGAGAGTGAGACTCGTCCATCGGTGATGGAATGATGAACACGAGATAGTTTTTTTAAAAGTAAGTCGAACTACTAGTCAATTAGCTAGCAATATTTTCCGTCACCAGCATCTTTAAATATAATGAGATGTGGGTACGGAACCTTTCTATTAGAGATCAAATATATCTTACCATTCTCATTAAATAGCAATATACACATCGTAAATATAAATTCAAATATCTTTCATAAAGTACACTATATTATATATATATATATATATATATATATATATATATATATATATATATATATATATATATATATATATATATATATATATATATGCAATTGATAGTATAATTGATTTCAAGAAATATGAACACTATATATATATATATATATATATATATATATATATATATATATATATATATATATATATATATATATATATATATATATTTGTGTGTGTGTATGTGTGTATAAATATATATGTTGATATAATATTCCCTACTTTAGTTTGCTTACGTATCCTTCGTATCTATGTTTCTCTTTTCTATCTCTAAGTGTTATTCTCATCATTATTCTTTCCATTGCTCATTGAGTTGTAACTAGTTAATGTTCTAAGGCTTTAGTAATGCTCCAAGTTTCTGATGCATACGTTAATTCTAGTAGATCATATCATTAAATAATTTTCTTTTCAGAGAAAGGGGCGTTTTAATTATTATAATCTAATTTCGTTTACCAGATGCTTGGTTCAAATCTTTTTTAATTCTTCCCATGATTCGCTAAAAACAACTATTTAAATGCAAATCCGAGTTTGTTAAGGCTTTCCCCATTAATATTAATTCCTACAATTTCCCTTTAGGGTCTCCTTGTCTAACTCCCTTTTCCTTCGGAATTCTCTCACTATTTTTATTTAGTTTTCGGATTGTTTTACTTTTCGCATAGAAATCTTTATATATCTGGTTCCTAAAGGGTTTTCATTACTGCTGAGGATTTTCAGAAGGAAAAACTTTCTCATAGTCTTTAAATGTTATACTTGATGATTTGTCATACTCTGATGATTTTTCCATTATCTGGTTGATTATACGGATATGATCAGTGGTTTAATACCCACTTCTAAAGCCTGACTGTTTACTTTCCTGGTTAAAGTCTAGCTTTCTTTCTATATGCCTTAATATTATGGGTTGCCTCCACTTTGTAGAGCTGATTTTTGCCAAATTATTCCATTTTTTTTTCTTTGCTAAAAGTCTTCCTTTGGCCTAGCAGAATTCCGTGATACGTGTAGAATTCATCTCCAGCCTCTATAACACCTCCCATGGTCGTCAACGCCCCCCTACATTTATAATATATATCATTGCATGTTGAGCGAGGTGCCATATGCTCAAATTAAAAATAAGAAATATCATTAGTAATAGTGTAATTTTTATAGTCTACCTCTCAAAAATTGTAACTTTAGTAGTAATAATAATTTTAATAATATTTCTGTAAATAATAATTAAAGTATGTGTAATATATATCATTGCATGTTGGGCAAAGTGCCATATGCTCGAAGTAAAAATAAGAAATATCATTAGTAATAGTGTAATTTTATAGTCTACCTCTCAAAAATTGGTCGAAGTTATTTTCTATGACTAGTTTCAGAAAAGAAAACAAGTTTAGGGGTTTCTGTAAAATTACTTCCCATTTTCTTAGGTCCTCAGAAAAAAATTGCCTTTTCTGTTTTTTTTTTTTTTCCCGAGAAAGGGGTGTATTTCTTTAGTTGTCCTGCTTTTTTGCCTTAAATAATATAATTCTTATATGTTTTAGGCTATCAAGTTACATAATAACTACAAACTCACTGAGGGTTTTGTCCCTAATTCGAGGTTTTAATTTTTGCTGATTATTTTTTCTAACTAATCGCTCGTTTATCGGCGGGGCTTTCGCTAAAGTTGTTGCTCGTTTTTTCTTTATATATATATGTATATATATATATATATATATATATATATATATATATATATATATATATATATATGTGCTTATTTACTGTTCTATTTTAATAAAACTTTATGTGCATGTTCCAGGTGGATATAAAAACATGCCTACATACCGAATTTCTATTCAAGACAGTAGTTTCTCAGCGAGCACCAAATAACCTTTAGTAAAATGGGCACTAATTTTCACATTTTCTTTTCATAAAATCATTTATTTTCCATGTAGGATGATAAAACTCAGAGAGAAAATTTCATTAGCCTGTCTTAATTAGTGTATTTCTGGCAAATATTCTTACGATCGGCACCCGTACATAGTGGAGACTACCCATAAAATCTTTGTTAGTATTTTATATATTACGCAGAGTAACCTTATTGGGTGGTAATTTCTTTCGTCTCCCTTTTTGTGAATTAGTATAACAATAAAGTTTGGTTTATTCCAACTTGTAGGCATAGAGCAGTCTTGAGGATAGTTGTCGTACAGTTCAGCATATTTTACTTCAATGAAATCTCTTCCATCTATTATCAAATCAATTGTTAGGCCACCTTCTGCTGCTTTGTCTCTTTTTATGCCTTTTAATGCATTCTTTACCTCTACCATTGTTACATTTGGTACCGGCTCAGGTGTTTCATTATTTCTATTGGTGAAGTTAACTCTAATATCACTATTGGATAGTATCTTATAGAAATCCACTGCAATTTTATCACTCCATCTTTATTTTGGATATTTCCATTTTCACCCTTTCAAGCCAAATTCATGTTACAAGACTTTTTTTTTCAACAATTTGATGCTTCTTTCCTTCTTAGCTTTAGTTTTATTGTGTTTAGTTTTATTGTGTTTACGAACATCTTGGTTTTATAGCCTCCTTTTTTATGGGGTGGGGGTAGTCAAACTAATTATTTTTTATCTCTCATAACTTAACTCACATTTTCTATCGTTTTTATCAGGTTTTTTGGTCTTTTGTGATGGTTTTCCTTGATCTGGTTCAGGAACTTCTCGACCTATCTCTTGTGGTAATTCCAATACGTTTTTTTTCAATTACTGTTCCTTTCATATTTACATACTTTCATTTCATCATGTAGCCTAGAGTTCCTCTTTTACATTGCTAAAATACTCATCATAATTTCTTTTATGACAGGAATGTTTATTT
>NC_090733.1:15177513-15182513 GCF_036898095.1 Palaemon carinicauda | reverse complement strand
CACAACCACCTCGCTGTCCATCACCAATCTTATGTGGATCGAGTGACGCGGGGAGACTTTCTTTAAGGTAAGGAGCACTGCCATAGCTTCTAGAAAGTTTATGTGAAAGGTCCTGAATAGCTTGGACCAAGTCCCCTGGACTTTTTTCCGATAAGAGTGACCTCCCCATCCCTCCTTTGAGGCGTCTGAGTGAATCGTCATCGACGGGGGAGGTGGCTGAAGAAGAACCGACTTCTTTAGATGTCTGGCTTGGGACCAAGGCCTGAGAAGAGTACGTAGCCGAGGCGGCACTGGTCTTCTCAGATCTCTTCGCGCGTTTGATGCATACCTTCTCCAAACTCCGGTTGCATCCTTTAGCTGTGCTCTTAGCACTGGGTTGGTCACCGAAGCAAACTGGAGAGAGCCTAGTACCCTCTCCTGTTCGCGTCTTGATATCCATTCGGAATCTAGAAGTCTCTTGACAGAACCCGCTATCTCCTTCCTTTTCTTCGCCGGGATGGAGAAACGGTGTGACAAAAGGTCCCAGTGGATTCCCAGCCACTGGAACTTTTGAGATGGAGAAAGTCGAGACTTTTTTCTGTTGATCTTGAAGCCTAGGTACTCTAGGAATTGGATCACTTGACTGGAAGCTTGCAAGCATTCTGTCTCGGATGCTGCCCACACCAACCAGTCGTCCAGGTAGGCTACTACCTGAATTCCCTTTTGGCGTAATTGTTTGAGAGCTGCGCTCGCCAGCTTCGTGAAAATCCTTGGGGCTATGTTTAGCCCGAATGGCATGGCTCTGAAGGCGTATAGTCTCCGTTGTAGCCTGAACCCTAGGTAGGGGGAGAGTCGACGGCTGATTGGAATGTGCCAATAGGCGTCTTACAAGTCTATAGAGACTGAGTATGCCCTCTTGGGCAGTAAGGTCCTTATGTGTTGCAGTGTTAGCATTTTGAATTTGCAATTCACTATGAACTTGTTGAGTGGCGACAAGTCCAGAATGACTCTGAGCTTTTCCGAGGCTTTCTTGGGAACACAAAACAGCCTCCCTTGGAATTTGATGGACTTCACCTTTCGGATCACCTTTTTCTCCAACAGTTCTTGAACGTACTCCTCCAGAACGGGGGTGGAGTGTTGGAAAAACCGAAGGCACGGGGGTGGAGTGCTGTACCAGCTCCAGCCCAGTCCATTCTTGAGTAGGCTGTGGGCCCAGGGATCAAAGGTCCAACGATCCCAAAATTTCATCAGTCTCCCTCCTACCGGTATCATTTCACTTGGACTGCCATCCTGAGGTCTTGCCTCCCTGACCACGACCACCCCTGAATCCCTTTCCCCTTGAGGGGCGCCTAGACGAGCCTCTGGCTGCTCCTCTAGGCTTTGCTCGAAAGGAAGAAGACTGTCCTTCGAACGTTGGGGTGAATGCCGTGGACTGACTCGGCACAGGCTGGGGTACCCACTGAAAAGTGGTCGGGGTTTGTGCCACCATCTGGGGCACTGGAGGCAATGGCAATTGCAGTTGCTGTTGCTGTCTAGAGGGCTTGGCTGGCCGAGACGGTAGCCTAGTCCTCATATTCTTCCTCTTTGGTTGAGGACCCTCATCCGGGGAAGACTTTCTTTTGATAGCCAGGCCCCACTTCTGGAGAAGGTTTCTATTCTCCACGGCGGCCTTATCAACAACTTCTTTGACCACATCGGTAGGGAAATGGTCTTTTCCCCAAATGTTGGAGGAGATTAACTTCCTTGGCTCGTATCTCACCGTAGCCCCGGATAACACGAACTCCCTACAAGCTCTCCTCGCCTTGACGAAGCCATAAAGGTCATTCGTCACCGTGGCCAGGTGAGTCTTAGCCACCACCATGAACATTTCATGGACCTTGGGGTCACTTGCCATCGTCTCAAGAGTAGTCTGAAGAGACATTGAGGCAACCAGTCTTTCTTTTGTCTCGAACTCTCTTCGCAAAAGAGAGTCAGACAGCTTGGGGAGGTCCTCGCCGAATTGCCGTCCGGCAATATCAGCCTCCAACTTTCCCACTGAGAACGTCAGATGGACGTCCTTCCAGTCTTTGTGGTCCATAGGCAGGGCCAGCGACAAGGATTTACACTCCACCAGGGAGGGGCAAGGCTTGCCGGCCTCGACTGCTTTTAGGACAGCCGCAAACCCTTTCTGTAAAAAGGGGAAGGCTCTAGCAGGAGAGGACACAAAGGAAGGGAGCTTCTTGCTCAATGCAGCTACCTTCGAGTTAGAGAAGCCCCTCTCCTTCATCGAGGATGAAAGTAGAGCTTGAGCCTTAGCATGGTCCATGACTATGACCTCCTTCGGCTCTGTCTCCTCCCTTGAAGCTGGTTCTTTTCTCAGCCGGACATAGCAGTCCGGATATGATGCCTTGCTGGGCCAGAATTCCACCTCCTCTAGGGGAACTGAACCCAGCTTATCCGATATGACGATCTTCCCAGTCGTCATCGGCATGTGCTCAGCATACCTCCATGGGTTAGCATCTGAGCACAAGGGAAGGACTTTCACATTGAGCCTTTTCCGGGGCCCATGTGATTCTGCAAGGCACTGCATCCGCAGTTCCATAGCAGCCGCCTTCTCCTGATTCTCCTTCTGCATTTGTTGGATCATTCCAACAATCGAAGAGAGGGCCTGTCCCAGCTCTACTGGGAGACCGGCCGATGTTGAGGGAATAGGCTCCGGAATCTGAACCGGAGTAGCCGACACCTCGTCGACTTCTTCCTCTACGACGTCCGGGGCTTGAACTTCCTCCTGGCCTTCTGCCAGGAGGTCTTCTTCCAAACGCTCGTCCACGTCAGACATCCTGTCATCTAACTGGATGTCTTGCATCGCAACCGCGACTTCAGCATCCACCTGGATCTGACCTTGGGGGATCTCCTCTTGAGGCTGGGGAATCACTGCATCAGCTGATGCCTTAGGAAAAAGATACGCCCTCATCTTCTCACTTGGAAGATAAGGGCCAGAGGTGTTCTTTTGGAAGCCCCTTACCCAGGTACGAAGCTTCTCCCTTGCTATATCCCTTGATTCCGCCGTCCTAGGGGAATCAAAAGCCTCAGTAATCAGATTAGTGCACACAGTACATACCTGAGGGTCCCAATACTGGAGATCATCCTTGGAGACAGTGCATGCTGCGTGTCTCCTACAAAACTCATGTCCGCAGAGGTTCTTGCTGCGGACGTTGCAGAAAACATTTCCGCACTTCGGAGGGTCCTCCTGTAAAGAGAAGAAATTTCCATGAGTATCAAGTGAACTATGTATCACTGGATATGCAGAGTATAGCATAACAATTCATAAAGGAAAGACACACACTTGTGTTTCCCTCACAACCCATTGCTGCAGCCTTCCAGATAATAAAATCAGATGGTTAATCTCTTCTAGAGTAACCAATGCAAGGTTTCCAGAGGAAACAGGTGAAGCTCACACCTAAGCAATGATTTTAAAATCCTGGATAATAGACAGGAAAGAACTCACTTTCCTATCTGTAGGGCAACAGCAAAGGACTGTGCAAGAAAACACAAAAGTGTTAGAACACACAGTGCTGTACCAAAACCCATACCATAGTTTTCTTCCTACTGTATATGTTATACTGAAGAATACTAGTACAGTATAGGAGGATACGTGCCGGCCGGCAACACACCATAACTAGCTTTAAAGTATACTACTTAACAGCTATAAGGCGGCAGAACTCTGGTTCAAATGCATAGGCCGGCCGGCAGTTACTGCCGGCCGGCAATGGCCAATGTCGGCCGGCAATGGCTGCCGGCCGGCAACTACACAAGGTAGTACCCAGCTGCCGGCCACACTCTTGGTGACCGGCAGACAAGGGCTGACATTAGCCAGCCGGCAAAGGTACAAGACCGATGCCAGCCGGCAGCGAAAGAACCAGAGGACTACACCCGCCCGGCTGCCGGCCTCATAGGCCGGCAGCCGGGTCGGGTACAGCACTAGAAGAAAAATAGGATGGATGCCGGGATAAGAGTGTACACTACCTCCAAGCCCGGGAATCCGAAAGAGTGCATATAAGGAAGGGGAGAATCTAATTCAGGCTTCCTGACCAATGCCGTCTGGCTCTACAGGCAGGCATGGATGAGGGACCAAGGGAGGTCCGGGCAGCACTCAAAATAAAAGACCCTTGCCGGCCGGCAGCTCTGCCGGCCGGCAAGGGGTTGAGTCAATTCCACATCCTAACCTATGCTAGGACCAGATGTAGAACGACGTACAGTACTGTAATGGCTAGGCCATTACAGAGATAGAGGGGGAAGGGATAAAAGAGGGTCCTACCAACCTTGCTTTAGTGACGGATCACCCGCAGCCAAGAAACTTATCTTCTCCTAAGGGAGACCCAAGGGGGGAGGCTAGCAATACTTGCCAGCTCCCAGAGCACCAAAGCAAGGAAGGTGTTGCTACTCCCAGGGAAAGAAACTTATCCTCCCCCGAGAACAGCAACAAGGACTAGTCTGGTAGATCATAAAAGAAGGGATCATATCCACAGAAACCTTCGGTAGTGACCTAAGGAGGCTAAGCCACCTTTGTCTGTGTCAGGCCAGCGAGGGAGACTCTACCCCAAGCCAGACAAACACAGACTCAGACTGAAAAACTCTGTTGTTCTGTCCCTCTTTGAACCAGACTTACTGGAACAGGAAGGTACAGTAACACCCCAGTATAGTTTTATCGAAAATTAATTCGGAAAAAACCACTTAGGGGTAAGCCCAAGGCTTAAACAGAGGGAAAGGGATTGCAGACCATCTCCGAAGAAAAGAAAGCAACCGGGGAGTATGAGAAAGTATACTAAGGCTCCAAAAGCAACTTAGCCTAGGCACCAAGAGAATCGATTACCTAAATCACCGAAACTCACTCGTATACAATCTTGGAAATATTCCACACAATCTTAAATGTATAAAACATAGCCTAAAGCTTCAATAAAATTTTTATTACACTCGGAAAAACCAGAATCATGCATGAAGTACTAGGACCAAACGCCTAGGCTACATGGCCTAGCGTAGGC
>NC_090733.1:15165013-15167513 GCF_036898095.1 Palaemon carinicauda | reverse complement strand
TGGCTATACATTTCCAATGTAGATTTCAATAATCAATGTCATTGTGGTTGATATTTGCACTGATAAAAATCACGAGTGTTAGTGATATATATTCTTCATAATAACCAAATGTTGGATACTAGCTAATCACCTATCATGGTGGAGATGAGATTTCAGGTCGAATAACAGATTACTGAATTCGACAGTAAAATGTACACTAGACTTGTAAATAAAATTGTATCTCTCTTGATAGCTCTATTGGTGGAGCCCCTGCTTGGATGGTTCCGGCTTAGATGCATAGTTTCGATTTTTTTGGCCCAACCAGAAACATTTATCACAAATGAATTTCCAGTGGCTATACATTCCCAATGTAGAATTCAATATTAAATACCATTGAGGTTGATATGTACATTGAAGAAAATTATAGCGTTAGTGATTTATATTCCTCCTAAATAACCGCTTGTTGAAAACTCACTAATATCCTATCATGGTGGAGATAGGTTGGTTTCGAATGTAGGAACAAAATCTTGAATTTGACAGGATTATATACAGTGGACTAGGTCTTGTAATAAACCTATATCTCTCATGATAGTTAGATTGGTAGAGTTCCAGGTGGCATGGTTTTGTCTAAGAGACATGGTCTGTTGATTTCTCCAGTCAGAAGCATTCACCATAAATGAATTCCCAATGGATATACATTCCAAAGGTAGAATTTGATATTGAATGCCACTATGGTAGATATATACATTAATGAAAATGACAATTTTTAGAGGTATATATTCATCATAAATACCCTCGTGTTGTAATCTCACTAATCACCTATCATGGTGGAGATGGGTTGATTTTAAGTCTAAGAACATTTATGAATTCGAGAGAAATATGTAAAGCAGACTGTTAATATACATATCTCTCTTGATAGCTAAATTGATAGAGTCCCTGCATATGTTCGAAACTTTGCCTACCCAGAAGCATTTATCATAAATGATTTCCAGTGGATATACATTCCCTATGTTGTATTCGTTATTAAATGCCATTGTGGTTGACGTTCACGCACACACATATATATTTACTTTTTAGAAAAATATTCAGTTTGTCTCTTCTTCAATTATACGTGGCTTATTGAGAAAGTCTTCTAAGATTATCTGTGATCAATCTGTTGTGAAGGAATGTTTTGTTCTTCTCACTCTTCTTCAGCTGCTAAATCTTATCTTACTTTCCTGAAAATTTTTATGATCTTATTAATATGTGGTATCGCCGCATATTTTTCATAATTCTTATAATCCTTAGCATTCAGATCTTCCAAGACTCTACTATCCTGTAGGTAGTATTACTTGTGCGTTTGATTCTAACGGTCTTGCTTTCTCCATCATAAGACTCAGCATTTCACAGTATTTAAGAAATTCATTCCCGCTGTGACAAGGGTTGTAGCTTAGCTTTTATTAATAATAATAATAATAATAATAATAATAATAATAATAATAATAATAAAAATAATAATAATGATAATAATAATAATAATAGAAATATATAATATATATATATATATATATATATATATATATATATATATATATATATATATATATATATATATTTATATATATATATATATATATATATATATATATATATATATATATATATTATATAAATATATATATACATATATATATATATATATATATATATATATATATATATATATATATGTATATATATACATATATATATATATATATATATATATATAAATATATATATATATATATATATATATATATATATATATATATTTATATATATGTATATATATATACATATATACATACATATATATATATATATATATATATATATATATATATATATTTATATGTATATATATATATATATATATATATATATATATATATATATAAATATATATATATATATATATATATATATATATATATATAAATATATATATATATATTTATATATATGAATATATATATATACATATATACATACATATATATATATATGTATATATATATTTATATGTATATATATATATATATATACATATAAATATATATATGCATATATAAAGATATATGAATAGGCCTGAGTATTCAAACTCTTCTAGTGCCTTTCGGAGCCCAGTTAAATGTTTGGTGAATTAATCTCTCTTGGGGAGCGTGAGAAGCATGCCCAAACCATCCCCATCTATCTCTTACCAGGATCTCATCCCCATATGGCACTCGCATAAACTCTATTATGGATTCATTTTATAAACCGTGGTTCGGCAGGTGGGGCTTAGGGAACTCTAGATATCCGAGAAGGCACTTGACAGCCATATTTGAATCGGAGGTGATAGAAACTCAAAATTCATATAGCAGAGATATGTGTAAATTATATAAAAAACTATATTCTATATGGATAATTAATTTCTGAAATGATGGTTATAATATTTTCACTATTTTAAGATATAAATATATTAACAACCCCTAGGCTCTATGTTCTAACAAAGGATGAA
>NC_090733.1:15150013-15157513 GCF_036898095.1 Palaemon carinicauda | reverse complement strand
GGCTAAGACAGAGTTCTTGGCTGCGGGTGATCTGTCACTAAAGCAAGGTTGGCAGGACCCTCTTGTCCCTTCCCCCTCTATCTCCGTAATGGCCTAGCCATTACTGTACTGTACCTTGCCGGCCGGCAGAGCTGGCCGGCAGGGGTATTACTGTACCATATGTCATTCTACTTCTGGACCTAGTATAGGTTGGGATATGGATTGACTAAGCCCATTGCCGGCCGGCAGAGACGCTGGACGGCAAGGGTCTTATGTTTTCGAGTGCTGCCCGGACCTCTCTTGGTCCCTCATCCATGCCTGCCGGCAGAGCCGGACGGCATTGGTCAAGGAAGCCTGAATTAAGTTTCTCCCCTTCCTTATATGCACTCTTTCGGTTGCCGGGCTTGGGGGGTTGTGTACACTCTTATCCCGTCATCCATTCTATTTTCTTCTAGTGCTGTACCTGTCCCGGCAGCCGGCCTATGAGGCCGGCTGCCGGCCTATGAGGCCGGCAGCCGGGCAGGTGTAGTCTTCTGGTTCTTTTGCTGCCGGCTGGCATCGGTCTTGTACCTTTGCCGGCCGGCTTATGTCAGTCCTTGTCTGCCAGTCACCAAGAGTGTGGCCGGCAGCTGGGTACTACCTTGTGTAGTTGCTGGCCGGCAATCATTGCCGGCCAACACTGGCTGTTGCTGGCCGGCAGCTGCTGCCGCCGGCACAGGCATTTGAACCAGAGGGCTGCCGCCCTATAGCTGTTAAGTAGTATACTTTAAAGCTAATTGTGGTGTGTGCCGGCCGGCAAAGGCAGGCCGGCACACATCCTCCTATACTGTACTAGTATTCTTCTGTATAGCATATACAGTAAGAAGAAAACTATAGTAAAAGTTTAGGTACAGCACTGTATCTTCTAACACTATTGTGTTTTCTTACACAGCCCTTTGCTGTTGCCCTCAGACAGGAAGCAGAGTTCTTCCCCGTCTATTATCCAGGATTTTTAAAATCATTGCCTAGGTGTGAGCTCCACCTGTTTCCTCTGGAAACCTTGCATTGGTTACTCTAGTAGAGATAAACCATTTTTGATTTTATTATCTGGAAGGCTGCAACAATGGGTTGTGAAGGAAACACAAGTGTGTGTCTTTCATTTATGAATTGTTATGCTATACTATGCATATCCAGTGATACATAGTTCACTTGATACTCATGGAAATTTCTTCTCTTTACAGGAGGACCCTCCGAAGTGCGGAAATGTTTTCTGCAATGTCCGCAGCAAGAACCTCTGCGGACATGAGTGTTGTAGGAGACACGCAGCATGCGCTGTCTCCAAGGATGATCTCCAGTATTGGGACCCTCAGGTATGTACTGTATGCACTAACCTGATTACTGAGGCTTTTGATTCCCCTAGAACGGCGGAATCAAGGGATATAGCTAGGGAAAAGCTTCGTACTTGGGTAAGGGGCTTCAAGAAGAACACCTCTGGCCCTTATCTTCCAAGTGAGAAGATGAGGGCGTATCTTTTTCCCCAGGCATCAGCTGAGGCAGTGATTCCCCAGCCTCAAGAGGAGATCCTTCAAGATCAAGTCCAGGTGGACGAGGAAGTCGCAGATGCGATGCAAGACATCCAGTTGTGTGACAGGATGTCTGACCTGGACGATCGTTTGGAAGAAGACCTCCTGGCAGAAGGTCAGGATCAAGTTCAAACCCCGGATGTCGTAGAGGATGAGGTTGACGAGGTGTCGGCTACTCCGGTTCAGATGCCGGAGCCTATCCCCTCAACATCGGCTGGCCTCCCAGTAGAACTGGGACAGGCCCTCTCTTCGATTGTTGGAATGATCCAACAAATGCAGAAGGAGAATCAGGAGAAGGCGGCTGCAATGGAACTGCGTATGCAGTCCCTGGCAGAATCACATGGGCCCCAGAAAAGGCTCAATGTGAAAGACCTTCCCATATGCTCAGATGCTAACCCATGGAGGTATGCTGAGCACATGCCGATGACGACTGGAAAGATCGTCATTTCGGATAAGCTGGGTTCAGTTCCCCTAGAGGAGGTAGAATTCTGGCCCAGCAAGGCATCATATCCGGACTGCTATGTCCGGCTGAGAAAAGAACCAGCTTCAAGGGAGGAGACGGAGCCGAAGGAGGTCATTGTTATGGACCACGCTAAGGCTCAAGCCCTACTTTCATCCTCGATGAAAGAGAGGGGCTTCTCGAATTCGAAGGTAGCTGCATTGAGCAAGAAGCTCCCTTCGTTTGTGTCCTCTCCTGATAGAGCCTTCCCCTTTTTACAGAAAGGGTTTGCGGCTGTCCTAAAGGCAGTCGAGGCCGGCAAGCCTTGCCCCTCCCTGGAGGAGTGTAAACCCTTGTCGCTGGCTCTACCCATGGACCACAAAGACTGGAAGGATGTCCATCTGACATTCTCAGTGGGAAAGTTGGAGGCTGATATCGCCGGACGGCAATTCGGCGAGGACCTCCCCAAGCTGTCCGAATCTCTTTTACGAAGAGAGTTCGAGACAAAAGAAAGACTGGCTGCCTCAATGTCTCATCAGACTACTCTCGAGACGATGGCAAGTGACCCCAAGGTCCATGAAATGTTCATGGTAGTGGCTAAGTCTCACTTAGCCATAGTGACGAAGGACCTTTATAGCTTCGTCAAGGCAAGGAGAGCTTGCAGGGAGTTCGTGTTCACCGGGGCTTCGGTGAGACACGAGCCAAGGAAGTTAATCTCCTCCAACATTTGGGGAAAAGACCTTTTCCCTACCGATGTGGTCAAAGAGGTTGTTGATAAGGCCGCCGTGGAGAATAGAAATCTTCTCCAGAAGTGGGGCCTGGCTATCAAAAGAAAATCTTCCCCGGATGAGGGTCCTCAACCAAAGAGGAAGAATATGAAGACTAGGCTACCATCTCGGCCAGCCAAGCCTTATAGACAGCAACAGCAACTGCAATTGCCTTTGCCTCCAGTGCCCCAGATGGTGGCACAAACCCCGACTGCCTTTCAGTGGGTACCCCAGGCGGTGCCAGGTCAGTCAACCACATTCGCCCCAACGTTCGAAGGACAGTCTTCTTCCTTTCGTGCAAAACCTAGAGGAGCAGCCAGAGGCTCGTCTAGGCGCCCCTCAAGGGGAAGGGGATTCAGAGGTGGTCGTGGTCAGGGAGGCAAGACCTCAGGACGGCAGTCCAAGTGAAATGATACCGGTAGGAGGGAGACTGATGAAATTTTGGGATCGCTGGACCTTCGATCCCTGGGTCCAAAGCCTACTCAAGAATGGACTGGGTTGGAGCTGGTACAGCACTCCACCCCCATGCCTTCGGTTTTTCCAACACTCCACCCCCATTTTGGAGGAGTACGTTCAAGAACTGTTGGAGAAAAATGTGATCCGAAAGGTGAAGTCCATCAAATTCCAAGGGAGGCTGTTTTGTGTTCCCAAGAAAGACTCGGAAAAGCTCAGAGTCATTCTGGACTTGTCACCACTCAACAAGTTCATAGTGAATTGCAAATTCAAGATGCTAACACTGCAACACATAAGGACCTTACTGCCCAAGAGGGCATACTCAGTCTCTATAGACTTGTCAGACGCCTATTGGCACATTCCAATCAGCCGTCGACTCTCCCCCTACCTAGGGTTCAGGCTACAACGGAAACTGTACGCCTTCAGAGCCATGCCATTCGGGCTAAACATAGCCCCAAGGATTTTCACGAAGCTTGCGAGCGCAGCTCTCAAACAATTACGCCTAAAGGGAATTCAGGTAGTAGCCTACCTGGACGACTGGCTGGTGTGGGCAGCATCCGAGACCGAATGCTTGCAAGCTTCCAGTCAGGTGATCCAGTTCCTAGAGTACCTAGGCTTCAAGATCAACAAGAAAAAGTCTCGACTTTCTCCATCCCAAAAGTTCCAGTGGCTGGGAATCCACTGGGACCTTTTGTCACACAGTTTCTCCATCCCAATGAAGAAAAGGAAGGAGATAGCGGGCTCTGTCAAGAGACTTCTAGATTCCGAAAGGATATCAAGACGCGAACAGGAGAGGGTACTAGGCTCTCTCCAGTTTGCTTCAGTGACAGACCCAGTGCTGAGAGCACAGCTAAAGGATGCAACCGGAGTTTGGAGAAGGTATGCATCAAACGCGCGAAGAGACCTGAGAAGACCAGTGCCGCCTCGGCTACGTACTCTTCTCAGACCTTGGTCCCAAGCCAGACATCTAAAGAAGTCTGTTCTTCTTCAGCCACCTCCCCCGTCGTTGACGATTCACTCAGACGCCTCAAAGGAGGGATGGGGAGGTCACTCTCATCGGAAAAAAGTCCAGGGGACTTGGTCCAAGCTATTCAGGACCTTTCATATAAACTTTCTAGAAGCTATGGCAGTGCTCCTTACCTTAAAGAAAGTCTCCCCGCGTCACTCGATCCACATAAGATTGGTGACAGACAGCGAGGTGGTTGTGAGATGCTTGAATCGACAAGGGTCGAGGTCACCACCTCTCAACCAAGTGATGTTAGCCATTTTCCGATTGGCGGAAAAGAAGAAGTGGTACCTGTCGGCAGTTCACCTTCAAGGAGTCCGCAATGTGACAGCGGACGCTCTATCCAGGTTCACACCGATAGAGTCGGAATGGTCCTTAGACGCAGGATCATTTTCCTTCATTCTGAATCAAGTCCCAGAACTGCAAATAGACCTCTTTGCGACGAAAGACAACAAGAAGTTGCCCCTGTACGTGTCCCAGTACGAGGACCCCTTAGCGGAAGCAGTGGACGCAATGTCCCTCGACTGGAACAGATGGTCCAGGATTTATCTGTTCCCTCCTCACAACCTTCTGTTGAGGGTCCTCAACAAACTGAGATCCTTCAAGGGGGTAGCGGCAATAGTGGCCCACAAGTGGGCGAACAGTATGTGGTTCCCCTTGGCGTTGGAACTACAGATGAAGTTCGTGCCGCTACCACATCCAGTTCTGACCCAGCGAGTCCAGAAGTCGACTGTCTGCGCTTCATTACAGAAAACCCAGACCCTGCAGCTCATGATTTTCTCGCCCTAGCGGTGAGAAAGCGCTTCGGGATTTCGAAAGCCAGCATAGACTTCCTAGAGGAATACAAGTGCAAATCGACTAGAAGGCAATATGAGTCATCTTGGAGAAAATGGGTGGCCTTTGTAAAGGCAAAGAATCCGCAGGAGATCTCAACAGATTTCTGCTTATCTTTCTTCATCCACCTCCATGGCCAAGGATTGGCAGCTAACACGATTTCAGTGTGTAAATCGGCTTTGATGAGACCCATTTTATTTGCCTTCCAGATCGACCTAGGTAACGAGATCTTTAATAAAGTTCCGAAAGCCTGCGCTAGGCTCAGACCTTCAGCACCTGCAAAGCCCATCTCATGGTCTTTAGACAAAGTTCTTCATTTCGCCTCCTTGTTGAGCAATGAAGAATGTGCGTTAAAGGATTTGACGCAAAAAGTTATTTTCCTATTTGCACTCGCGTCCGGGGCCAGGGTTAGTGAGATCGTAGCCCTCTCGAGAGAGGCAGGTCGTGTTCAGTTCCTGGATGGGGGGGAGCTGAACCTGTTTCCGGATCCTACGTTTCTCGCCAAGAATGAGTTACCCACCAATAGGTGGGGTCCCTGGAGAATCTGTCCTCTGAAAGAAGATGCATCTCTATGTCCAGTAGAATGCCTAAAGGTCTATCTTCGTAGAACTTCAGACTTCAAGGGTAGTCAACTATTCAGGGGAGAAACATCAGGCTCAAATTTATCTCTGAATCAACTCAGAGCGAAAATGACATATTTTATTCGCAGAGCGGATCCTGACAGTACACCCGCAGGTCACGATCCGAGGAAAGTTGCCTCATCCCTAAATTTCTTTAATTGTATGGATTTTGAACATCTCCGTTCATACACGGGCTGGAAGTCTTCCAGGGTGTTCTTTCGCCACTATGCGAAGCAAGTAGAGGAACTTAAGAGATCTGTGGTAGCAGTGGGTCGTGTAGTTAACCCTACTGTTTAACTCTGCGAGGAACAGTGGTCTTAATTGGGACGATTAAGTCCAGGGTGAGTGTGTAGGTACATACTGTACTACAAACTAAATGAGGGCACCGAGTGCCCATATAGACTGTTCCTTCCTTCAAAGGTGAACCTTGCATAAGTTCAGACATGTGTGCCAAGCGTTTCTAACGCTAATGTGATTGATTTGTAATACAGATTTTTTATGACTTGATACCTTGGTATCTCATTAAAGCGGTGTTTAATGGTTTTTCTTTCAGATAAACAAGTTCTGTTTACTATCATACTTATGCTTAAAGTTTTGGGTTACCCTCTTTTATATAAATATATATATTTGTTGTTAACCTGTCTGTTTATTATCTGTCAATAAACTTGTTCTTGAGAACCTTGCGTCTCTTTCACCTGTGTCAATTTATTGGTATAATTGAGCATTTTAATTCTATGTATCTTATCTGGGATAATTCTGATAGAATTGTTCTGTTTTGCAAGCTATGTTGCATTGGTTTATGTAAGTCCCCTAATGGGAGGACTCCGTCCCATAAAGGGACGAGGGCGGTTTTATTAGTTTCTTCCTATGCGGATATAAACCTTTGTCCAATACAAGTATTGTGCGGATGACTGGTCAATATATTGACGCAGTGGTTCTATACAAACTATGCTTTACTTAATATAGGGCGAGACCACTATATTAGCTTGCCTGGTATTCATACATAGATATATGTACTCTTCGAGACTTTCCAGAGTCTAGTAGGACTCTTCCCTGTAGGGGGCAGGAAGCTCTAACATAGTTTATAGTTAGTTGAAAAGATGTATAACGGTAACATCTTAGGTCTCTAGGTCTAGTCGACCGGGAATAAATATCTCCGGGGAGTACGGCACGTTCTGAGAATCCACAGATACAGTAATGCTCTGGTACACTTCCATCAGGACGAAATGGCTTGAGCCCAAAAACCGGATTTTGAGCGAAGCGAAAAATCTATTTTTGGGTGAGATAGCCATGTCGTCCTGATGGACCCGCCCTTGCCTTTCTAAGAAAGGGCTGTAGGACCCCTCCCTACATACAGTATCTGTAGCACCTCGTGTACGCTACAAGGAATACAGATGGCGCCAGGATTGGCGCCAGGCACGCATACGAATCGGGGGATAGGGAAGCCTTGGGAGCGGCTCCCCTTTTTCTTTCCCGAATTCGTATCTCGTCAATCTCCCTCCTACGAGACGAATCTCTGTTCAGGTCGTAGATTGCCATGTGACGTGTCTAGAATACGTCCTCTGATATGTCGCGATATCCCTTTCACGAGGGATACTCGCTCCAGGAGTTAGAATTCTGGTACCTTAAGGTAAATTCTCTGGGAATATCGCCGTAGTTGTAATATACCCTAGGAAGCTACCCTATAGGAACTTCCATCAGGACGACATGGCTATCTCACCCAAAAATAGATTTTTCGCTTCGCTCAAAATCCGTTATATAGATACACTGTATATATATGTATATATATATATATATATATATATATATATATATATATATAAATTCATATATATATATA
>NC_090733.1:15130013-15132513 GCF_036898095.1 Palaemon carinicauda | reverse complement strand
TATTTGTTATTATGATCTCAGACATAGACTGTGATGTTGAAAACTCCGTAGTGAGAAGTTTAGCCGATGACACAAGAATAAGTAGGGAAATTACTTGTGATGAAGATAGGAACTCACTACAAAGAGATCTAAACAAAATATATGAATGGGTGGAGATAAATAGGATGGTATTTAACTCCGATAAATTCGAATCAATAAATTATGGAAACAGAGAAGGAATGGTGTATGCATACAAGGGACCTAATAATGAGACAATCACAAACAAGGAAGCAATTAAAGACCTTGGTGTAATTTTAAATAGGAATATGTTATGCAACGACCAAATAGCAACACTGTTGGCTAAATGTAAAGCAAAAATGGGAATGTTATTCAGACACTTTAAAACAAGAAAAGCTGAACACATGATTATGCTTTACAAAACTTATGTGCGTAGTACACTCGAGTACTGCAATGTGATATGGTACCCACACTACCAAAAGGATATTGCGCAAAAAGAGAGTGTACAAAGGTCCTATACTGCTAGAATAGAAGAAGTTAAGGACCTTGATTACTGGGAAAGACTGCAATTTTTAAAACTATACAGTCTAGAAAGGAGAAGAGAACGCTACATGATAATACAAGCATGGAAGCAAATAGAAGGAATTGCTGAAAACATCATGGAGCTTAAAGTATCAGAAAGAGCAAGCAGAGGTAGATTAATAGTGCCAAAAAGCATTCCAGGTAAACTGAGAAAGGCGCACAGGACATTAATCCACTACGCACCAGCATCGATAATGCAGCGACTATTTAATGTGCTGCCAGCTCATCTAAGAAACATATCAGGAGTGAGCATAGATGCGTTTAAAAATCAGCTCGATAAATACCTAAGATGCATCCCAGACCATCGAAGACTGGAAGATGCAAAATACACCGGAAGATGTATTAGCAACTCTCTGGTGGATATACAAGGTGCCTCACACTGAGGGACCTGGGGGAACCCAAACAAAAAATAAGGTAATAAGGTAAGGTAAGGTAAGGACCCTATGTCACAAAAAAGGATTTCTGATGTTCATGTGGCCTGTGCCAGGGTCGTCGTTTTATAACTTGTTCCGCCTGAATCACAACTGCTTGATTTACAAAACACGTTATATCAATTTTCCTTATCCACTCGGATTGACAATCTCTACTAACGAGTGTTATTGTACTTGTTCACGAAATACACATAATTCATGAATCTCTCTCTCTCTCTCTCTCTCTCTCTCTCTCTCTCTCTCTCTCTCTCTCTCTCTGCTCTCTGTTAATCAATGAAATTTATATATTCACGACGCCACTCGAAACGCACCTTTGGGTTCCTGTGAAAACCATACTCATCTATATCAGCATATAAGAAATAAAAACAAAGAAACCATTAGTTTACTGGTATCCTAGTAATGATCAATAATATAGTAAAATTTTTCTCCAATTTTCAAAAGAAAATATTTTACCTCATCACACATCATCATGTTAATAAACGTTACCAAAAACACATTAAACTTTCAAGTAAAAAAAAAATATTCAACTTCTTGTTCCAGAGACATAAGATAAGGAGTAGAAAAGCCATAGTTTGTATTCCTCTTAAATTTCGCAATTTAGTTTTATATCTTGATTTTATAAATCTTTATAATCAACATATTATTCCTCAAATAATGAAGAAACACACTTATTATTATTATTATTATTATTATTACTATCCAAGCTACAACCCTAGTTGGAAAAGCAAGATGCTATAAGCCCAGGGGCTCCAACAGGGAAAAATAGCCCAGTGAGGAAAGGAAATAAGGAAATAAATAAATGAAGAGAACAAATTAACAATAAATTATTCTAAAATAAGTAACAACGTCAAAACAGACATGTCATATATCAACTATTAACAACATCAAAAACAAATATGTCATATATAAACTATAAAAAGACTCATGTCCACCTGGTCAACAAAAAAGCATTTGCTCCAACTTTTGAAGTTCTACTGATTCAACCACCTGATTAGGAAGATCATTCCACAACTTGGTAACAGCTGGAATAAAACTTCTAGAGTACTGCGTAGTATTGAGCCTCGTGATGGAGAAGGCCTGGCTATTAGAATTACCTGCCTGCCTAGTATTACGAACATAGTAAAGACATTTAATTAATAATTAAATCTCAGTCATATTGTAAAACTCGGTTTTCTAATACCTTCACTGTGTTTTTTTCACATAACAAAATAATTTCAACTCATAATTGTAATGCCTTTAGATGCAGTTCATAACATTTAAACTACAAAATCTCAAATCTCAATGTTATTAAATAACAACCCTTGTAAACAGGAAAAATAATTGACAGACTGATTAGATTCTGCCAGTATATATTCCCCCTTCTCCCAAAAGAGTCATTCACCATATAGACAAAATTAACTTTCACTTGATATCCACACTTAGCATTTTATTTTCAAATGTCAAAGGAAAAGAATGCAATGGATATAACTTAAACATTTTTATTCACTCTT
>NC_090733.1:15122513-15125013 GCF_036898095.1 Palaemon carinicauda | reverse complement strand
GACGTCCACCTCTTTTTCCACATGATATGTGTAATATGTATTCTAGAGTACCTAATAATCTTCCTAAAACGAACAATGCCGTCGAAGCATGGCATCGTGGATTCGAAACTGAAGTAGGTGTACATCACCCAAATATATAGAAGTTCATCAACTGTTTAAAAAAAGAACAAAGTTTAAATGAGGTACGAATTGAGCAATATGTTGCAGGGATGGAGCCAGAACCACCAAGGAAGCGCTATCAAGATTCGGCAAAACGTCTAAATAGTCTTGTTCAAACTTTTGATCAAAATAATATTATTGATTACATACATGGTATTGTCCACAATCTTTCTTTTTAACTATAAAAGTAGTTTTTTCAAAAGATATTCCTTTAATAAAACCTTTAATAATTTTTTTTTGTATTAAATTCTACATTTTAATTTTCTATATGAATGTATTTTATTAATTTTAGGCTAGGCTACCTGTTTAGTTTTTTTTCTGTAATTTCTTCCTTTATGTAATTCTACATCTAATTCTGCATTTAATAAATATACTGCTTCATTTTATTTTATTTTATTTACTATAATTTTCTTTACCTCGTTCACACTTAGAACTACCATTCCCCATTATTATTATTATCATTAAAAAAAGGAAAGCGTAAATAGTATTCTTTGTAGAAATAATGATCTCAAATCCCCCTAATTGCCACTTTAGGGTGTGGAGTTGATGAGTTCCTGAAGTTTTTTATTTTAGACGAATTGTATTTTAGACATTTTGTTATTAGACAAATTGTACTTTAGACGAATTTGTCTAGACGAATTGATTTAGACGAATTGTATTTTAGACAAATTGTTTTAGACAAACTCTCCTGATCCCGGGTAAAAGAGAGTATTTGTACTTATTTAGTATATTGCAGTCTTTTTGTGATGAGATTATTTTTCTGTTATTTTCAAATTAACCACTTTAATTGGCAAATTATAACATAGAGTCTATTTACTAAAAACAAAATATAACTATTAATTTTCTTGTTTTTTATACCCTGGAAATACCTGAATCATTCTAAGGGACACAAGACAATTTGGTTTGAGCGAAACCAAACCAAACATTGCAGCTCTTAAATAGTTATGCTTATATATTGAGTTATGATTTGCCTTTCCTTTAAAAAAAAAAAAAATAAATAAATAAATAAATAAAACCTTATTCATATTTAGTTTCAGGGATAACAGCGCTCATTACGCTATGGATGTTATTTCTTACTTTTTTTTTGTTTGAGCGCGAGAAACATAATTTTTATTTTTTATTCTTAAGTCAATCTCTTGTGGCATAATTTATTTGCAAAAACTAATTATCTTATATTTCTTCGGAAACGTTATAAATGTTTATGGACAAGTTAAGTATTACGGACTGAATGAAAAGATGAAATGATAAAAGTTACTTGATGGATGGGAAGATATGTCTTGAGAAATTCGTAATAGATATTGCATTAAAAAAACAAAAGAGTAAAATTGTCTGAAACACTAAAACACATTTAGTGAATGCAACAAACATACGCCTGGGCATAGTACATATTTAAACAAAACACAACGCCAGAGAGAAATAGCAATGTCATTAGATATTTGGATAATAAAACAAAAACGTATGTAATAAAAGATGTAAGGAAATAAAGGAGACTGAAAGAGACATTATAAAAAAAGAAGATACTATATCTACAAACGGGAGACACCTAAGATTATATAAGGTAACCGGCGCTTCTTTGTTTCCAATCCAGTCGTTTCCCCGGAGTGTCTCTCATCCAAGGTCACCGTATACAGCATAAAGAAAGATATGGCAACACAACTCTAATCGAAAAAAAAAAAAGAAAATACCACTCACTGTATCACCAATCTTTTCAAGGGAAAATCTATGACATAGATAAGTAAATGGAAAATAGCTCTAATCTGCTCTAAACTTAAACCCTTTGAAGTTGTTTTTAGACAGTAACAGAAAGAAGCAGACTCTGTAGGGAGTAATTCTCATTTAATGCCTTACTTCCTTCCTAAACTTTACTGTTCTTTGCGATTATCTTGGGAGAGGTTTTATAAGCTGGCTGAGAGACGAACTAAATCTTAACCAACCGTGCAAATTGTGTAATTACGGAAGAGGGCAGAGACTCAAAGAACCGCCTTTCTCATTTTGCATCGTGCTCTTTTATAGCAAGAGACACTTTAATAATTTCATTGTAGTTTTTATAGGAACTTCGAACTATACAATGTTTTATTCACTGTCTGCTTTAATGTTGCTTCTAAATGTTTTCTTAATCAACATTAAGGTGAATGTCAATACATTAGTCATAAATGACATTGTTTCCTTTTTTATACATATATGTGAAAGGTAGTAATACAATTAAATTCTCAATTATGTGTTGATTAGTTTATGCATGTGTCCGTCTGTCTGTCTGTCTGTCTATTTCCTCTCCAACAGAGAGGAATTCGTAATATAACAAGACACAAGGCGCTATACTATTCATCGTGTAATTGAAAGA
>NC_090733.1:15112513-15117513 GCF_036898095.1 Palaemon carinicauda | reverse complement strand
GTAAATCTGTTAAAATTTTTAATTCCTTTATTTGCAGTAACATCCTGCAAAGGTTCATAAACTTTCTGTTTGTTCTCATATTCGGACCAGAAAAAACTCTCTCTCTCTCTCTCTCTCTCTCTCTCTCTCCTCTCTCTCTCTCTCTCTCTCTCTCTCTCTCTCTCTCTCTCTCTCTCTCTCCTCATACTGAAATTTCTTAAGGAAGTATATTCTAGTAAAGTAAAATTAAAAGTAAAAGTACGCCATACCTGGTTGCCTCCTATGTGGATTTTCGAGGGGGGAAAAAAGTGGATAAAGACTGGCTGTAACAGGTGCTGCCACAAGAAGTAAGTTTATAGATGCAAACATCAGTGATGAGGGCAAACCTGAAATGGATTTGGCCACTTTGTGTAAATGAAGCTATGATGGCCAAGACCACTATCTTAAAAATGGAAGAGTAATTGAAAAGGAAACACCCTTATATAAAGGGGCATAACGAGAAAATCGCTGAGTTGTAAGCCAAATTCAGGAACTCCCTGCAGACGCAGCATATTCAACCCGGACCATTGATCTCACTGAGACAGTTGATAATCTATTAATGAATATGGAATCAATTAGGTTGATACTTCACACACTGATTCCTCCCCCCCCCAAAAAAAAAAAAAAAAAAATAAATAAATAAAAAAAAGGACATAAGTGACAAAGCTAAGGAAAAATAATCTACTATTAATCAAATCGACTAAAGCATAAACTAAAATCACTGACAGAAAAAAATGAGGTTGAACATGCACTTAAGGACCTTTTATTTCCTAATACGAGGTCAACTTCTAATGGAAATGTTGTAAACTTCGCTAACGAAAAGATCAGAGAAGAAGCAGCAAACAAGATTCAAACCATGGTTGCGACACTGAGACGAAGAAAATTGCAAAAGTTAAACCTAAAATAATTATTTGCAATGTATAAAATGATGAAGATGAAGTAGTAAAATGCTTTTATTTAAAAAAAATCGTTACCTTTAAGGAATGAGAGGGAAAAGAAACGTAAAGAAAGAAATTGGAGCCGGTTAAAAACTGAAAATACAAGGCTAGAATACAAAACTGTAATGTGCCGATATAAATAATCATTAATTAAGAAGGATACTTGGTGAATACTATAAGAGAAAGACCCACGAAGTAGCAACAGAAAAAAATAAGATATATCGTCCCTTCAAGGGTATAATGGGAGATGTAAATGAGAAGAAAGCTACCTGAGGGGTAGATTGACCAGGAACTAGCATAGAATTTTCTAGATTTCTTTGAAAAAATAGAAAATAAAACTAGGTCATTTACAAAGAGTTAAAATCAAATTAGTGCTACACCAGATACACACATAAAATGAACAAACTTTAATTATATAATACAAGATGATGTCACCAGTATTATCAAAAGAACAAAGAAAACAAACTGCGATCGATCCAATAATAATATATGAAGTAACTGGAGGAAGACACTTGTTTAGTCTAGTTGATGTCATCACGAGAATGGCAAATACAAACCTCGATGAATGTAAGTTTCCTAAATCTGAGAAAATAGCTATAGCCACACTGTTTCTAGAAAGTACTCTAGATTATCTAGAATTTAGCTCGCATAGACCTATTTAAAAATTATCCTTTATTTTGAAAATGGCTAGCATACGTAATTCTCGAACAACTAATTAGTCATACTTAATTAGATATAGAAGCTTTTCCAAACAACCAGTCTGCTTACTAAAAATTATACTCTACGGAGGTAGCTATCTGGTCTGCTGTAAATGATATGCTGGAAATGATGGATGAAAACAAATGTGGTATTTTGATATTACTTGATCTTAGTGCTGCTTTTGATACAATTGTGCATCTATTGCTAATAAATGATCTACGGTCCATCTGTATTGAAGATCAAGCTTTTGAATACCTAAAATGCTACTTGGTTGACAGAAATTATTGTGCACAAATTTGAAACTTTTTCATCATATGTACCAAAGGGGAGTGTACTTGGCCCAACCGTCTCATGTATCTATACTATTGGTCTGTCGAATATACTGCAAAAGCATGGAAGGAAGTTCATATTATTTGCAGATGATAAACAATTTTATTTCATAAATGATATAGACGACACTACTGAAACTCTAGACCAAATTCTTGCCAGTGTTACGAAATCGATGACAGTCAGACAACTAAGATTAAATGAAAATAGAGTTTATTGTGGTTGGGAACAAAAACAACGTAAGGAACGTTGGGTAATTCTGTCCCGATATATAGTAAGTTTGTGATCTAGACATATCTCTTGGCTAACTTGTCTTTCAATGCCCAAATGATATAGTAAAACCTATCGGTTATCATCTTAGAAACGTTGCTTTAATACAGAAGTACCTCGATGAACACTTGTGATAAACTCTGTTATTACCAAGATTGACTACTGTAACTCCATCTAATACAATCAACCCAAATGCAACTTAAGAAATTACAAAACGTAATAAACAGAGGAGCAAGACTGATAAGAGATGCCCCACCCCGAAAAACGATACCCCCAGTACTAATTAATTTACACCAACTGACTGGTAAAGCGAGGATTACTTTTGAAATAAGTACAAAAACCCATCAAGTTATCAGAACTGGACGTCCAAAATATCTAAAAGAATTCCAGCATATTGTGCATCCAACAAATCGTGGCCTCGAATTATTGGAACTTAGATTTGTTTAATGCAGAATCTAGAACCTTTAAGCATGCGGACCGGGACTATACAATAAGCTTCTACTAGACATTTTGAAAAACTGAAGATATTAAGGTTTTCGGGCGTAAACTGAACACTCTTGCTCTCAAAGTGCTTCGATTGTGTGGATTTGACAATAAACGAGCAATATGCCATGTGAAATGTAGAATGCTTTCGAACGGACATGATAAAATGAATGTGGGGGCCATGTAGAGAGTGGAGTCGCCCAACTGTATAGGACAAGAAGAAAATCCCTCCAACTAAAGTAAAGTGAAGGATGTTGTACGTGGAAGTATAAGAAAAGAAAATATTAAATTTACATATTTCATAAATGAGGGGAAAATTCATAGGTGACATAAAAATACAACGTTAAATAAAATATTGAATAAAACCTTTCTTTATTCATCATTTTCATTATATGTTGGCATGTGATATATTTCTCGAAATATTTGAAGCTCAGTAATTTAACACACACACATACACACATAGATATATATATATATATATATATATATATATATATATATATATATATATATATATATATACATATATATATATATATATATATATATATATATATATATATATATATATATATATATATATATATATATATATATATATACATATATACATATATACATATATACATATATATATATATATATATATATATATATATATATATATATATATATATATATATATATATATAAATATAATAACCCACAATGTATGAGAAATAGAAGTTTATTTAGCTTTCGAAGGGACCATCTCTCTTCCTCCTCAGAATACAAATGGTTAAAAAAAAATTTGAAAAAGAGGTACAGAAAGGTTCGTAAGAGATAAAAACCCCGTTACAGTCTTAGCGAATATTAACAGCATTTCACGGTGGTTTGTTTACATCTTTTAATAATTCCTTAACAATAGTTACATTGTTTTTTACAATATTATTCAAAAACTGATCCAATTTAAAATTACTTTGATATATATTAAAATTATTAGAATTCTGAATTAAAACAGCTTCAATCAGTTTCCGTCTATGTGTATCAGGCATTGATATCAATTTGTCCATATTCTTAAAATCTATTGGATGATTTTCCTGTGTCATATGTTTAAAAACAACCCTATTTTCATCAACTTTTCTAATGGAATCTCTATGTTCTCCTTTTCTTCTTTCAAAATCTACTGATTCTCTTATGTATACTTTATCACATGAACCACATGGTAGTTTATATATACATGCTTGTTTGGCAGCCTTTCCTTTCCCAGATTTTGTCACAACCTTTTTAATGGTTAAATTATTCTTATATACCCCAACTATTTTACAACTTTTTAGTCAAGTGTCAAGTAATTCTCTTAATATTGATAACTTTTTAGAGTCTTTAAACAATCTCCACCCTTCAATTAAATTTAAAGTTGAAATAGAAAATAATAATGAATTAACCTTCTTGGACACACTGGTAATCCGTCCGGAAGTTGGCTGTCCTAAATTCAAGATTTACAGGAAAGAAACTTAATCAGATTCTTATATACATTTATTTTCAAACCATACAAGAACTACAAAATTGGGGGTTATTTCTAACTTATTTTTAAGGGCATATAAAATTTGTGACCATGAATTTCTTGAATTTGAAATAAATTATCCTAAAAGGGTTTTCAAAAATCATTGCTATGATTCTGGGTTTATCGAAAAGGCACACCTAAAAGCAAGGAAGACATATTTTTTTGCAAAAGAAAGAGAACCATTTCTAAAAGATGATGAATGTCATTCCTCATACAGGCCAAGACAACAAATTACTTGACACCTGCCTGAAAAGTTGTAAGGTGTAAACAGACACGAATCGCGTCCTCTATTTCCATGATTGAACTAGCCAGTTATAAAATTTGGGGTCGTTTAGTTGCCAAACTAGGAACAGGATGAATTCTTTAACAAGCGAAAATCTGGGCAAAGAATCGTTGTTTTACACTTGATCTTGAGGACTGGAGCTGGGCGGTTCTCTTTTCGAGATCGCTATTAATAATTTAGAATAAGACTGCGCCCTCCAACTAAATAACTTGGAGTAAGTAACTGGATTCATTGATCAATTCCATTTGTAATTTACTGGTCGACTTTAATTCTAATTTGTTATTTCTGTTTTGATTGGTGTTATTGTAATATACTTATTATTGTTTTGTAAGTCGTATTAAAAGTGTAATTTAATTTTAATTTAGGTCTGTTGACGTTTTCTCTGTAAAGTAGGATAAAAATATTATTGTCATTATTTCATTTGCAGAATGAAATGTCT
>NC_090733.1:15100013-15105013 GCF_036898095.1 Palaemon carinicauda | reverse complement strand
TACACTGAATTCATTCATGGGCACATCAAGGTCTTTAACAGCTTCAGGTATATCAGTGAAAGTATTGTCTTCTTATCTCTTATTTATGACCTTACTCAATCATTCTATCTAACGTTGTCTTCATTCATCTTCTCTTGTTATAATAGGTCTATCTCTCGTTTTGATGATTATGTGGTTCTCCTTTGTCCTAGTCGAGATTTCTTTAATAATTCTATGAACAATTTTTATACCATAGCCACCTCCTGGTTTCGTAGCTTTGTCAGCGTCATCTGCTTAACTTTCTAAATATTCTTTCCAGTCATTCCTGGATTTTCTTTTGAACTTGATATCAATACTGAAATACTTAACATACTCTACCTTGTAATTTTAAATACTTTCTAGTAAACTCTTAACAATCCATTTCTGTCTTTGTCTCCCTTTTATAGCATTCCAATTGCTATTCGATATCCATGACATTCTCCTTGTAATTCTGTGTACCAAGAATTTACTACCAACTGATCGATTTATCTGCTTAATATCCCACCATTCTTCGTTAATTATCTGGTCACTGTCTATTAAATTCTCTAAAACTGCAAAAAGATTCCTGCATTCAACTGCAAATGTTTCTCTGTGCTCTTCCTCTAGAAGCTTAGTTGTTTCGAATCTAGGTATTCTATTTACCTTTCTGTTGACACATTATAGGTAATCTGAATGAATTACTATCGATCGTATCCCTTGGTGGGCCGTGAAGTCGGGGAAAACTCGCTGGTAAGAGACTGATGTCTCGACCGGTAAATCCTGAACTGCAGATTAGCAGTTAGGTTCCGACTTCTTTTAGAGCCTCTGGTGGCAAGGTTGGCAGCGACCTAGCCTTTCATTAGACGGGGCTAGGGTTCGATCCCAAGTATGAGATAGATATTTATTTCTATTTGAACACGATGTTGTGTTGATATTTATCCAGGTTGACTCATTAGGGGTAATTTGAATGAATTACTACCAATTGTGTCACGTGGTGGGCCGGGAAGTCGGGTAAAACTCGCTGGTAAGAGACTGATGTCTCGCCAGGTAAATCCTAGAACAGCTGATTAGCCTTAGGTTCCGATTTCTTTTATGGCCTCTCGTGGCATGGTTGGTTTCGACCTGGCCTTTCATTAGAAGGGGCCAGTTCGATCCCAAGTATGAGGTAGAAATTTATTTCTTTTTGAACATGATGTTGTGTTGATATTTATCCAGGTTGACTCATTAGGGGTAATTTGAATGAATTAATACCAATTGTGTCACATGGTGGGCCGGGAAGTCGGGTAAAAATCACTGGTAAGAGACTGATGTCTCGACAGGTAAATCCTGAACTGCAGATTAGTAGTTAGGTTCCGACTTCTGTTAGAGCCTCTGGTGGGATAGCTGGAAGCGACCTAGCCTTTCATTAGAAGGGGCTATGGTTCGATCCCAAGTATGGTGTAGAAATGTATTTCTATTTGAGCTGGATATTGTGTTGATATTCATCCATATTGACTCACTAAGGGTAATTTGAACGAATTATTATAAATCAAGTCACCTGGTGGGCTGGGAAATCGGGAAAAACTCTCTGGTAAGAGACTGATGTCTCGACAGGTAAATCCTGAACTGCAGATTAGCAGTTAGGTTCCGACTTCTTTTAGAGCCTCTGGTGGGATGGTTGGAAAACACCTGGCCTTTCATTAGAATTGGATAGGGTTCGATTCCAATTATGAGGTAGAAATGTATTTCTTTTTGAGCGCGATTTTGTATTGATATATATCCATATTGACTCATTAGGAGTAATTTGAATGAATTACTTTCAATCATGTTACCTGGTGGGCCTGGAGGTCGGGGAAAACTTGTTGGTAAGAGACTAATGTCTTGACAGGTAAATCCTTAACTGCAGATTAGCAGTTAGGTTCCAACTTCTTTTAGAGCTTCTGGTGACATGGTTGCAAGCGACCTAGCCTTTCATTAGAGGGGGCTAGGGTTCGATCCTAAGTATGACATAGAAGTGTATATATATATATATATATATATATATATATATATATATATATATATATATATATATATATATATATATATATACATATATATATATATATATATATATATATATATATATATATACATACATATATATATATATATATATATATATATATATACATACATATATATATATATATATATATATATATATATATATATATATATATATATATATATACAGTATATATTTATATATACATATATATATATATATATATATATATATATATATATATATATATATATATACATATTTATATGCATATATATATATATATATATATATATATATATATATATGTGTGTGTGTATATATATATATATATATATATATATATATATATATATATATATATATATATAAATATATACAGACATACATATATACATATATATGTATATATATATATATATATATATATATATATATATATATATATTTATATATATAAATATATATATATATATATATATATATATATTTATATATATATATATATATATATATATATATATATATATATATATATATATATATATATATATACATATATATATATATACATATATTTATAAATATATATATATATATATATATATATATATATATATATATATATATATATATATATATATATACATAGATGGATATATAGATATTTATGTATATATAAACATATATATATATGCAGAAGAACCACAAGGAAAATGAAAATACAGAATATACACTTGAGTCCTGACTAGTTTCGTGATACTTCCTCAGAGGACTGATTTATTGAGAGAGGTTTCTTACAATTTATAGGGAAAGCAAAAGTACGAACATACATATAGAGATTTAGAGAACAATGACACTCCCTTACCCTCTACCTGGGCTTGACTCAGGTGTGAGGAGGAGGAGTCCGCAAGCTCGTTAGACACCTGCTAAAAAGGGTCATTTCTAGTGGCGGGTATATTCTTGTTTTCTTCTTATTTTACTTTCATTACAGTTATTTATATGTCAATGCGGTAGCCTTATCTATATAAATACATAAGCAAAACATACACAAAAATACAAATACATACACATATATACATATATATATATATAAATATACATATATATATATACACACATGCATACATATACATATATATACATATATACACACATACACATACATATACATACACATACACATATACATATATATCCATACATACAGATACAAATACATATACATATACATAAATACTTACACATACACATACTTATACATACACATACATATATACATATATATACACATACATATATACATATATACATATATACACATACATACTTATGCATATATACATTTATATGTATACAACATTAATATCATAAACATATAATCATGTATATATCAATACTTATATCTAGCATAACACTATATAGTGCCAATATACTTATGCATACTATATAAAATAATTGTTTCCTTTAATGAATGGTAGCTTAGGTCTAAATATTAATTTCACACCGACGTTGATTATTCACAATACATTCAATTCTACATTAAGTGGTTAATGTTTTTTTATATAGTTTACAAATCTCTTTACATATAAAGGCGTCGAGTTTATACATTCCATGACCAATATTCAAGTTGTTTTCTTTTATGAAACTGGACTCTATGATGTTTCTTTCTGCTAAGTTATTTGAATGAACCAATTTCTTTGCACCTGACCAATTAATAGGGTGATTTTTATCTCTAACATGGGCAAAGAGTGCATTATTATCTTGAGCATACCTGACACTTTTCTTATGTTGTTCAATTCTCTTTTCTAGGGCTTTACCAGTTTGACCAATATAGTATTTTTCACAAGCATTGCATGGAATACGATATACACATCCCTTGGTAATGTCAGGAGAATTCTTTATTAAGGCTGTTTTTATTGTATTTTTACTCTTAAATGCTACATTTACATTGAAATTTTTTAACAGTTGGGGAATTTCTTTAAATGAATCACAATAAGGTAGTACAAGTAAATTTTGTGTGTTATAGTTTTTTCTGTTATCATTACCGAAAAAAGTCTTTTTTGCTGTTCTTAGGGTATCATCTAACACAATTTCAGGATACTTTAGTTTTTTACCTATTGTTCTAATACCATTTATTTCGTCATCAATATATTCAGGGCTGCAGACTCGGAATGCTCTTAAAAACATAGAAGTAAATACAGATTTCTTAACTTTGTTGCCTTGGTTTGAGTAATAATGGACATATGCCGAGATATTCGTTGGCTTTCTGTATACACTGAACTTGAGACTATTATTACATCTATGTATGCGACAATCCAAAAAAGGTAGGGTACAATTATTCTCCAGCTCCATAGTGAAATTTATTGATGGTACCAAACTATTCAATCTAAGAAGAAAGTTATCTAAATTTTCATTTCCTGGCCACACACATATTATGTCGTCAATATATCGAAACCATTTTACATTATTAGGTATGATGTTATTTACGATTCTGCTTTCAAAAAATTCCATATATAGATTGCTCAATACTGGGGATAAAGGGTTTCCCATAGCCATACCAAAAGTTTGTGCATAAAATCTCCCATTGAATTCAAATTTACAATCTTTTATACATAATTTAATTAATTCTATTAAAGTGTGTATGGAGAATGGTAGATTCAATTGTCTATTATCTAATGTTTCAGATAAAAATTCCAACATGTCATCAATAGGTACTTTTGTGAATAGTGAGACTACATCAAAACTGACAAGCATACAGGTACTGTTGATCTGTACTTCATTCAGTTTGTTAATCAAGTCTACATTATTTTTTTCATATTTGAATATGAGATGGTGCTAACTAAAGGATTGAGGATATTCACAAGGTACTTAGATAATTTATATGCTGCTGAACCTACAGAGCTAATTATTGGCCTAGCTGGATAATTTGGCTTATGAGTTTTAATAGTTCCATACATATATGGCAATGTTGGTG
>NC_090733.1:15070013-15092513 GCF_036898095.1 Palaemon carinicauda | reverse complement strand
CTTCTCTCTGGTTACGGTTCACATTCCCTTAGCCTACACATACACCGAATAGTCTGGCCTATTCTTTACAGATTCCGATCAGTCCTCTTGCACCTGACAAGATTCAGATTACCAAACAATTCTTCTTCACCTAAGGGGTTAACTACTGCACTGAAATTGTTCAGTTGCTAATTTCCTCTTGGTAAGGGTAGAAGAGAATCTTTAGCTATGGTAAGCAGCTCTTCTACAACAAGGACACTCCAAAATCAAACCATTGTTCTCTAGTCCTGGGTAGTGTTATAGCCTCTGTATAATGGTCTTCCACTGTCTTGTATTAGAGTTATTTTGCTTGAGGGTACATTTGGGTACACTCTTCTATCTAATTAGTTTTCTTTCATGTTCTGTGAATGTTTTATAGTTTATATAGGAAATATGTATTTCAATGTTTTTACTGTTCTGAAAATAGTTTATTTTTCCTTGTTTCCTTTCCTCAATAGGCTGTTTTCCCTGTTGGGACCCTGGCCTTATAGCATCCTACTTTTCCAACTAGTGTTGTAGCAAAGCAAGTTATAATAATAATAATAATAATAATAATAATAATAATAATAATAATAATAATAATAATAATAATAATAATAATAATAATAATAATAGTTCGACATTATTCGTTAGAAAAAATGAATACTTCTTACTTGAGCTTCCATGTGTGGAAAGTAGGTCAGTAGCCTTCTCTCTTTTTGAGGTCAGAAATTGGACAGGTCCTACAACATAAGTTCTAAGTTGTTTCAACCTTTATTTTTATAAATCAAATAGGTCAATAAGTTTGAAGAACGGTGCAATTATACTGTCCATACAATTATCATCAATATAAGATACATTTTCAGCAAATACAAAGCCATGATTCATTTTGTTCACACCAGACTCTTCAGAAGTTTTTGGTTTTCTAGTTCTAGTGCACAATGAGAGCAAGTATGATAGAAGTTACAAGGCCTCTTTTGAAAAGAAGTCCCCTGCACTTCGTTTTGCCAGTATGGATTTGTCCTGCAATTTAATTGCAGCCTTCCTGACATTGATATCAAGCCAAAATGTTGATCCTTTTTTAGTAAGACTCCCTATCTGGTGCAAGTTTGTCATAGAAGAAGCATGTTTTGGTGGAAGAACTATTCTCACAGCACCATTATGGGGAATTCCTTTGAGCTATTAGCAGCCATCAAAAGCATCTTCTGGGGGTTTCTTGAGCTTCTCTGCATGTTGCATTTTTTTTTCTGTTGAAGGGGAACCCAAACTATTCATGTCACTTGGCCTTGTGTCACTTTAGTGTCAATTCCATGGTATTTCCATTATCAAGACGTGAAACATTGATTGATGTGTGCAATAGGAAATCCTGTAAAAACTTATATCGTCAGCAATTGTCTTGTTTCCTTTTTTCCTGTGTGACACATATAGACTTGCCTGGACAGTGAAGTACTTCTCCTACGTCTTCCAGAAAGAAAAACGCATTTGATCTAGTCATTCTTAGACGCTCTGTTGACGTACAGAGTTATAGAAGATCCATTACTTGTAAATGTTGGCCATTGCAACACCTGAATACAAAATATGGTCAAAATATCTGAAAGTTATTATATTAACTGGGGTCTATAACAAAATAAAATCATAATCTAACAACAAACTACAATCCTGACTCCAACACAACAATTCATAGGCCATTAAAAGAGCCTTCTACCTCCAAGCGGCATTAAAAATGTATTCTATTCTAATTATCTTGTGACTGATACCAAATCTATTGCATTGCAAAAAAATTAAATTCACTATAGAGAGAGAAAAGTATATAAAAAAATATAAAAACGCACAGAGCACCATTGAAATGGCAAATATGATATTAAACAAGGTAATTTGAAAGACATCTTGTGAAATATCATTGAATGAATAGGGAATGGCCCTATACCCCTGAAATCACTCAAAGCACCTTTATTAATGATAATTGTCTGGGCAATATCATGTTTGGTAATCTAAATGCACAGTTCTTTTAAATATTTCACCTCTCAACAGTACTATATATAAAGACAATAAAGGACACAAATATAAAATAAGTTGCAAAATAACTTAGAAATACCACGAAGTAGAAAAAGAACGAATAATCCCTCCCTCTAAGCCAAACCTAAAACCCAACAGCAAATCAAGAGCGCATATATGATATATATATATATATATATATATATATATATATATATATATATATATATATATATATATATATATATACATATATATATATATATATATATATATATATATATATATATATATATATATATACATATATATATATATATATATATATATATATATATATATATATATATATATATATATGTGCGTGTGTATATATATATATATATATATATATATATATATATATATATATATATATATATATATATATATATATATATATATATATATGCGCTAAACAAGATTTGTATTAGAATCAGTACTAAAGATAGGTAGAAATGTTCCTTAAAACGTAAATGAAACTATAAAAAAAGAATAAAGACCCAGTAAAGAAAGGGTTTAGAATTATGATAAAATCCAAGAAAGTTAAAATAGAATTAGCAGAAATATTAAAAAAAAATAAACAAATTATGAATTTAAGACATTCGTAGTAATAATCAGAACAAAATTGAGGAAACACTATAGAGAGGAAAATTATCATCAAATTGACGAAAAGAAGACTTGGAACCAGGTGCCAACATGTTTGGTATAAAGGATAAAGAAAGAAATATTATCAATAATAGAGATGGAATGATTAGAATTGCAGAGGATTTCTATACAGGGATTTGCCATAGTGATATGAGAAATAACTTTGTAAATAGAAATTAATTGGGATATAATAGTATTAAGGGAAAATAGAACAACTGAGTAATCTTATGTAGAGTTGGAGTGAAAAAAATTTGTAGATTTCTATACAATGGTGTACTTTAAAATAATGATATAAGAATTAGGTTTGCCAATAAAAAGAATCAATAGTACAATAAATGAAAGATGAGACATGATTGTCAAATTTGCCAAAAAAAAAAAAAAAAAAAAAAAAAAAAAAAAAAAACAATGAATATGTGCCGCACGTGTCATACACTGTAACGGTATTTGGCTTTATTCAAGAAGACAACAGGTTTGTATACATATAATTAAAAACATAAATGACAAAAAAGTTACAGCAGTGCAACTTATACGATAGTGAGCTTAGTTTCATATTATCAGTATGGGGAAGAGCGAGAAATAAGAAAAGAAACAATAGCTTTACAGTGTACGAGCGTGTATGAACCACGTGCGGTACAAACCGCTTTTCTAAAAAAAAAAAAAAAAGCCAACATAAGAAATGAATAAACCTAGGTAAAAAAGGAGAAACGAGAAAGTTTAGTAAATTTAGTTATTGATGTAATAGTGTTAAACATTATCAAATCAAACGATGATATAATGGTCAGACATAAGATTTGTCAAGATCTGTGGAAAAAAAAAGAGACAACTAATTTTATGAAAGAAAATAAACACTTCTGTCATAAGAAAAAAATCACATGAGCATTTTTTTTTTTTTTTTTTTGCAAGAGTGAATAGGTACTATTAACTGCGTGTTGGAATCGAAGCAATTAGAATAGAGATAGTTATCAATAACTTCACGAAATTTGTATTAGAATCAGCTTAGGAGATATATGGAAGATTTCATAAACAAGATCAAAGAACTATCAGATAACACCAAAAACATAATAAAGTAAAGATTGAAAAGAACGTTGAAATCTAATAAATAAGAAACATGTTTAGCAGAACTATACAAAGTAATAAACAAATAAAACTCCCAAGATACTCGTAAACACAATGGAATAAATATTTATGAAACACTATAGTGAAGAAGAAGTATCAAGTTAATAAAAAGAAGACTTAGGCTAGGGCGACATTAGATATTTATTTTTGAAGTTTGAAAAAGAAAATATTATCCAAGATAGAGATGGAGTGGTACAAATTGCAGAGGAGTTCTATACAATGCTATACAATCGCGATATTAGAAATAGTAAAGAAAGCATTGAGGCATGAAAAGAGGCAAAACCGCAGGAAAACATGGCATACTAATTTATTTAATAATAGATGAAGGAGATTTCATAGTAAAACTCGCTGAACTTCATACAGTTATCTTCAAGGAAGCTCTATAGTTAAAGCTTCGAAAAACATTATCATTATATTTATCAGAAAAAAAGGTATAAACCAAAGACTTGAAAGAATGCTGCCCAATAAGCATACTCAAGAATATATATAAAATAACTGAATATTATACTAGGTCAATCAATGAACCAAGAGAGCAGGCAGGCTTTAAAAGTGGGTATTCAATTATGAACCATATCCATATAATTAGGCAACTAATGGAAAAATCAACAACGCATGGCAAACCAGAAAACTTTTGATTCTGTCAAAATTTCAGTAGCAACGAAATCCCTTTAAAGACAATGAATATGTGAATTTTATTTTAGAAAACATGAAGATATCTATAGAGAAAGTACAACAATCCTCAAACTACATAAACAAAATAAAATTCAGGCTGATAAAGAATCATTCACAATGTACCAAGAAAGACTTTTTAAGAAATTTAATTGTAAAAATATATAAATCTACATTAATGGTTCAAAAAGTATTAACTTATGCATTAGGCACTTATAGACTTCATAACCTAGTTGTAACTCAAAGATGAAAAATAATGAAATAACAATATGAGTTTGCGACCAGGCACTTAAGTGATAACTGAGAGATAGGATAAATGGAACTAACTTTATTCCAACTGACAGGGAGCTTTTATAAAAACTGTTTCAGTGAAAGAAGGTCACAAAATTCAAACATATTGATAAAAGCACATGCATGAAATAACAGGTTATCAGTGCAAAGGGAGAGCTATATTGACAATATACAAATAATAGAAAAAATAGACACTGTTAGTGTATGAGCGTGTAAGATGCACGTGCAGTACATGGCTCCCCCTCTTAAAAAAAAGACACCTGTGAAATAAGGCACTCTGCTCTTGAGAGGTGTACTGTAGTCAGATCATCTGGCAGGAGATATGAAGGTTTTAAGCGATCATTAGTGACCCAGTCTTCTTTGCCACGCATATTGAGAAGGAATTCTTTCGGCGTATGACGGATCACGAGGAAAGGGCCCGTGTAAAGGGACGTTAACGATGGCTTGTGTGTGTCGTTGCACAAGAAAACGTATAGTGCCTAGTGCAGATCTGTAGGTATGTGTTGCTTAAGTGGGGGCTTATGAGCATGGCGGCATGGAGTAATTTTCCCCACAGCTAGACGTAGGAGCCGGAGATTGTCGAAGAGGTTACAGACTGAAAAAAATATAACAGGAATGACCATTTCAGCTACTGAGACATCAAGGCTGTGTTTAAGAGTTTTTCATTAGTCTAAGTAGGACCCAGGGAAGCTTGGTAAATCAGTTGGAATACTTGCAGTTAGAAACCAAAGCTGCTTTGAAGGTATGGTGAAAATGTTTAACCCTACCACTGGCAGCCGGGTTGCATACTGTTTTCTGATGAAGGGTGATACCCTGGGTATCACCCTTCATCAGAAAACCATAATAAAGAATTCTCCTGACATTACCAAGGGACGTGTATAACGTATTCCACCCAATGCTTGTGAAAAATTCTATATTGGTCAAAATGGTAAAGCCCTAGAAAAGAGAATTGAACAACACAAGAAAAGTGTCAGATTTCCCCAAGATAATAATGCACTCTTCGCCCACGTTAGAGATAAAAAGTACACTATTAATTGGTCAGGTGAAAAGAAATTGGTTCATTTAAATATCTTATTGGAAAGAAACATCATAGAGTCCAGTTTTATAAAATAAACCTTTGAAAACAACTTGAATATTGGACATGGAATGTATAAACTAGACGCCTTTATATGTAAAGAAATTTGTAAGCCATATAAAAAAAAAACTTTAACCAATTAATGTAGAACTGAATGTATTGTGAATAATTAACGTCGCCGTGAAATTAATATTTAGACATAAGCTACCATTCACTGAATTGTCCAATTATTTTATATAGTATACATAAGTACATTGGCACTAAATAGGGTTATGCTAGATATAAGTATTGATATATACGTAATTGTATGTTTATGGTAATAATGGTATATATATATATATATATATATATATATATATATATATATATATATGTATATATATTTATATATACAGTATATATATATATATATATATATATATATATATATATATATATATATATATATATATATATATATATAATGTTAATCAAGTGTGAAAACATGTATATGTAAGTCTAAGTATGTGTCTGTATATGTATACCAGTATGTGTTCACGTATGTATATGTTTATGCATATATTAAGCATGTGTGTATGAATGCCTCTCTGTCCAGAAGACATTTTCCCTTTGGATAGTGTCCCGCAGATAATTTTCAAGATGACAGCAGAAATACACTTACTTTTCTCCATTTATTGTTCGGTGTCGACACGTGTTTTGAATCACTTCGTGACTTTTTTTTCTGGAATAAATGTAATTGGGAAAATACACCCTAACATAAAGGCTATTTTTGGGATTATTTGATACAACAAAATTTGTGAATTCAGAAATTGGCAAATAAAAACTTTAGATTCTTTGAAATATAAATACGAAAATTTATGAGTTTTTTTCATAAACATAAATTTCTTTTTCAAAAGATTTCACAGAATTTCACGAAACTCTCTATTCCATTTTTTGCAGTTAGACCGACGTTGGTTCCTCAGAAACACCATCTGTCGATCAAAACAGACCAAATCGGGAAGCTTACACGCTTCTTCAAAAATTTGGTATGGATCTGCACAGATATCAGACTTAATTCCATTTGGAGCGGCGCCAATCCTTACGACAAATTGTGGTCTCGATGCTCCTGCATTTTTTCTGCAATGAAACAGTTTCTGAACTCCTATCCGTGTCATTTTTCGCCTTTCTTCGATATAGCTGAAGCCCCTAAGGTTGCAAAGGGGTTGATGTAGAGATTTCAATACTGGGCTCACTTGTACAACGCAGATTAGGAGGTGAAGCTTACATGCTCTCTTCAAAGTTCCATATTTGAAGACTACGTTGTTCCCCAAATCTAGTTCATCTGGCACCGCATCACTCCCCACAACATTTGGCAGTACGAAAAATATTTTAATATCTCTTACCAGAAATCAGTTTATCCATGCCGTCAAATGTTGATGAAAGGATTTTTCGGAGGGGAAGTGAAAAAGCGACACAAATGACATGAATAAAAGACATCAGCATACCCCGTAGTAGAGGGATGGATAACTTTTGCTAAAGTATGATGGGAAATAGAACAGGATATCAACTGTTACTTTATACACCTTCTGATCTGCAATGAACGTCAGAGCTGTCTGATTTGTCTTGTATACTAAGGCAATCCCATTCTCTATTGCTGTAAAGATGATTGAGGATGATAAAGACATTTTGCTGGTGAGTGGAAGGTACACTGTTGTTGCTTCCAATTCCCGTCATGCTTCCGGCCCTTGAACGGCATGTGTTGTACCCATTCTACTTCAGGCATGCGTCATGGGTTACCATGGCCTTCTTAAATGTGATGTCTAGCTTAGAGGTACGAGTAACAGACCAGATTTGGGAGCAAAGGAAGACTAAGGAAGGTATCTGTTTCACTGCTATGAGAGATAGAATGGAAGAATATTTGAGCCCATCATAAGTCATTCCCGTATTCTTTTTTAGACTTGTCTAGCTACTGTACGCAATGCCGCACTAAGGTTATCTCCTTCATTTTGCTTCACCAAGTCAATTACTTTGGTTGTTTCAGAAGTGAAGGTCAATATTTCCCATACCTAGAGATGAATGAACAATCACTGCATTCTTGAAATAATACTCAATATTTTCAATAAAATTTATTCTTTGCTTGATTTTCGGGACTTTCTATGTTTGAATCTTTTGTAGTGTTTATATTTTTTCTGCAGCTCAACATTTTACCAACTTTTCTGCCTATCAGAGGACATGATATGAGAAAGTGATATAAAAGCTCTGTTTTCAGATATCCTACCATATTTGCAAAAAAAATTTTGGCAGTGTAAATGATACCTTACATGAGCATTTGGTATGTCATGTTCACATAAAGATTCAATATGATATCTAACACTACTAAAATAACTTTGGTGTACTCCCCACCGCACAAATCAACAACAGTACATACAGAATAAAAGGGCATTTGACGAGCATATGGTATTTTCCTAGGATTCTCAGAAGGTAGGACACAGTTTTAAAGTAAAGATTTTCACCTGTTTCAGCAACTGAGTCAACTGACCTAAGCTGCTTTAAGCTGCTAAATTCTCCTCTTTTATCTCTTCTGTTACATGGCGTTTCTTGGCTCATTTGATTTAGATTTAGACGAATATATAAAAACACACTTTCTAAGTCTCTTAATCACGTAATGTCTGAAATGAGCTTCCAACAATTATACATGTTAACCATCTCGTCTTCATCTACTTGATAAAGAATAGTTGGAATTCAATTATACTGAAGCTGTGTTTGATATCGTTACCTGCAACTTTGCAATGGCTAATATTTCCAAGGATATACTCCATCATGACCACATTGTGAAGCAAAATACAAGTGTAATCAGTACATGATTAACATATAACTCTTTACTACATAAATTGTATATAAATATTGTTATGTAAATTACGAGCTTATATGTACAGTCATGTACTTTTTTCGTATCTTTTCTAATTCGTTTAAGTGTTTTAATTCTATTACTTTGGCTTTTAAACGGGAAGTAGGGATTCACTCTCTTTACTCCTTCATGGCTCATGGAAACAACATGAAAACTCTTCTACTTTACGCACCTTTGAGTCTGCATGAAGGTGAGGTTTGCATAATGTCTTTTTATTAATGTTTCATACTATCTTCACGGTCCCAACGTATTAATTCCCTAAAAGTTATTAAAAAATCATATTTACCTTATATATCCTATTTATAGGGTATACTGGGATGCGATATTAAACTACTAAAGTGTACTATTGATCTAAAATCAATTCGAATAACTCATAAGTCGATTTAGCATAATTAAAAACAAAGAGATTGACTAAAAAGAACTTAAAAGAAAGGTCACTTAGTTCTTCAGATATGCCACTGTTGTGCCAGGTATCGGTACCAGTATTTTGGAAATATGACAAATAAAAAAAACGCATAGCCTGATTTTTATATCATCCAGAAATGGTATCTATATTCCTTAATGGTTAGTATAAGGTTTGACTCTCTATTACCATTGTTTTTAAGCGGTTCAACTGGCTTTCTTTTTTACTATACAGTAGGTGTAGAGTGGGGATGAGGCTTGGATGACCTACAGTCGGTCATTAAGACATTACGGGAGATCTTTCTTCAGCTGCTCATGCACGACCCATATAACCTTCAATATAAACCTGCTTGAGGGAAAAGATTTATGGTGAAAAGGAACCTCAAAAATAATATTCTTTACAGAATATTTCATACCATTTTGTTGTGCAATGTAGAGAGGAAAAGGAATCAGAGGATGGAATTCTCAAGTTCTGATGACGTGAACAATTCCTTTGAATTAGTAATAAGTAGCGAAAGAACTTTCGTAAATTGTTGATCGATGCAACACATAAGTCTTGACATTACGGACAATTCTTATTATTTTTTTTTCAAAGCAATACTGTTATATATTATTCATAGTGCTATTCAGGATATCTATAACAATTTGTGAAATGATTTCGTTTTCGTATTACTCTCATTTTCTTGTTTCTTAGACGCAAAATTTAAACTACTTGAGAACCATAAATTGTTTGAAGCAACACCAGTATTATGAATATTACATATCTGCCAAAATATCAAGACTTTTCAAATTCTGTAATAGAAAATATTTTTGAAGATAAATGTGGGGTAAAAGTCTGAATGAAAACTTGTTCACGTTGTCTTGCAGGAATATATATTTTTATTTAGTATAAAAAAAAAATTGAGCAGATGAAGTAATGAATGAAAGAAGCATCTTATGTATTGCCAGGGATATTTATTTTTTTTAGACTTAGTTTGAGTATTCATGATTATTACTTAACAGAAACTCTCTCTTATAAGGAAACGGATTAGGATTCACATAGACAAACAAAAATTATTCAAATTCAATGCCATCCATGATTTAATTCTTTTCCCAGTTTTCCATAAATCAGCCAGCGTTAATTTTGGTAAATTTGGTTCCTCGATAAGATTATTCAATGAATAATTTACTTGGTAGAACTATGTATAAATACTACCGTTTACTCTTACTTGAACTATCGTTTCTTAGTTATAATATAGACCTTAGGATTCTAATGTAAATATGTTTGAGTTTATAAAAGTTTAGACCTTATTGATTAATGTATCAACCACATTTTGTAAAAGAAGATATTTAAAATGTCTATCGCTCTCATATCATAATTGTGGGCACTATTTTTCTATGCATTCAAAGTAATTAACTTATGCACCATCTTTTTCGTAAACAAATATTGAATGCATAAAATAATAATAATAATAATAATAATAATAATAATAATAATAATAATAATAATAATAATAATAATAATAATAATAATAAATAAAGGAAACAATATATAATTATTAAAAAGAATATATCCTCACTAAATAATAGTATTCAGTAAAACTAATGGGAAATAGTGTAACACTTAAAATAAAATCTAAAAGATAAACAATTTTGCTGGATAACGGAAAGCTACGATGACGTCAGTACCGCCCCCCACCCCGGCTGTTAAGTGTCTGAGACTGATTTTAATAATGCCAGTATTATTATTAGCTTCACTAGGAAGACCATTATCGAAACGGTACGTTAGTGTCACTATTCATTACAGAGAAACGTTTCCAATAATCAGGCATCATAATAATAATTAAGAACATAAACTAAAGGTAAGCGTCGACCAAGGCTATAATGTGGATTCCTATTAATGGTCTGAAATCGATGAGATTATTGGCCAGTTACTCTTGAATACGACCATTAATGACGATTAGTTTTGGCTGCATTGTTATTATTAGAAAATATTGACTGAAGATTTTGAAATTGGAGAGAAAATTACTGAAGCTAAACCATAATATTTCATTTGCTGCTTTGTCTTATCCTTTAGATGAATTATTAGAATAGCATATGAGATCAGTTATTTCCATCACTATCGGAGGAGTATAATGAGAACATATTTTATTACATGCATATCAGTAATGCTGTTTCACTACAGCAACCAGAGGGACTAGGGGAAAACCGTACACTATGAAATAAAAATTAAAGAGGCTTAACAGCAAGAAGGAAGAAACAGGTAACGGAGGTAAAGTGGAAACATGAAAAGCAAGTCAAGGAAGGGCGCAAAGGAATGTTGCAAAGAACCTTATGTATGGTAATACATACAGTATTCAAGGTGAGGTGCAATGATGGCGCTACTAACATATGACACTGGCGTATTCAGAGAGAGGGTGACTATAACATATATAAGAACAACTTGCATAGGTTGACTACCGATCAAATACACCATTCACACCTTAGTTAATGAAAATTTAAATATCACTCGACCTCACCTAAGAATTTTACTCTAGTTTTAAAGTAGACTTCCATATCCATATAATCATTTGTAACTTATTCCATATTGGTACGCCTCTTATTACCCAAAGACATTCAATTTCTCCTTGTTTCTTGAGTTTTATTGTATCTAAACAATATAGTTCTAGTTTTTGACATTTGGAGGTGTGCTTCTTTACGTTCAAAGAATATACTATGCTAGTGTACGCAATCCGTCAAAACTGAAACCAATTATTTAGATAAATGTGCACCAATACATAGATTCAACCTTTCCCAAACCCTTTCCCTTACCTAACTACAACTATGCAGAACATAGGGAATCAACTTTTACATACACTGATGGCTCCAAATCTGATGTTGGTGTTGGATTTGGAGTATATACTAATGGTTTTAGTTGTCGAGATTCACATCCTCTGACAGCTTCCATATTTACTGCCGAACTGTATGGCATACCAAGTGGTATTGAGAAAATAGTGTTGTAGGAGAATGGTAATTTTACCCATCTGAGTTATGCATGGAGTGTCCTTAATGCTTTAGAACTTTTAATTTTAGTAACCATTTAGTTTTTAAGATTTTAGAATGGCTTTTTATAGTTGGACTGATAAGTACAACAGTTCCATTTTGGTGGGATCCAATACATAGAGGTGTGTTTGGGAATGAGAAGGCAGATTTACTGACAAAGAAATTGCTACCTAGAAGGTATCCCATTCCCTGTAATAATTTTCTCTATATCATCAATAAAATCTTTTATAATAATTGGCAACAGCACTGGGATAGTCTAGACGGCAGTAAAATGAGAGAACTAATAAATTTCAAATCTCCATTGAAGTATAAGATGAGGCCCAGAAAGTGGGACACGTCTCTTTGTTGTCTCCGTATTCGTCACACTCGGTTGACACGCGAGTTTCTGCTAAATGGCCAACACCAATCATATTACGAAGACTGTTCGGTACCATTGACAGTGAAAATTTTTTTGATCGAATGTCCAACTTATAATACTGAAAGATAAAGACATCTGTTTGAAGCTCGAAGTGAGGATGGCAAGATAATCCTTGCCAAAATTCTCGTACATGATGTGTAGTACCATAGTAGTGGTATTTTTTAAATTAATTTCAGTAGCAAGTCTTCTGGAAGATATTTAACTGTTATAAGGACGTTCTTGCTTTTAAAGTTTAAAAATGAACTACCATTAATTTTTTTATTCCTTTATTTATAACAAATAATACCGGTGTCACTGCCCTTCGATGTCAGGATACCGGATAAGTGATAATCAATCAATCAATCAATATACCAGGGGTATGACTATTCTCTCCCCTTTACCAGAGGAACGGTGAGAGACCAAAAAGTAATGTCAGGCAATGGTCGGATACTTTATATATATATATATATATATATATATATATATATATATATATATATATATATATATATATATATATATATATATATATATATATATATATACATATATATATATATATATATATATATATATATATATATATATATGATACATTTTGCACATTCAAACGTGTTTTTTCGTATTTTAGAAAAGCCATATATTTTGATTCATCAATGTCTGAATTCTCGTAACAACCTCGTGATCAAAGTATAGAGGTGAAATCATACAAAGACATTGGCATCTGCCCAGCCGGGAATCAAACCCTAGTCCAGGATGCTTTTGCGACAGTGACCAAACCATTTAGCTATTAAGTTAAATGGTAAGGGTATTGTAATACGAGCATCCTGGACCAGGTTTGATTCCCGGCAGGGCAGATGCTATTGCCTTTGTGTTATTTTTAATTGAGACTCTGATCCCGAGGCCAATTAGAGATTCCAGACACTATGCATTAAAATATATGGCTTATTTGGAATATATATATATATATATATATATATACATATATATATATATATATATATATATATATATATATATATATATATATATATATATATATATATATGTGTGTGTATATATATATATATATATATATATATATATATATATATATATATATATATATATATATATATATATATATATATATATATATAAATATATATATATATATATATATATATATATATATATATATATATATATATATATATATATATATATATATAGTATTCTGACAACTGTTTGGTGGTCTTCCTATCCCTCCGCTAAGGCAGAGAGAACAGTCACACGCAGGGGAGATTGATTGATTGATTAATTAAATGTCAGTTATCTGGCATCCTGACATTCTATATTTTTTAGAATGTGGCATGAAGAGGCAAACCCGGATGTATGAGAGTTAGGATTGTTAGTGCAAATATTAAAAAAAAAGTTGCGATGAAAATATATGCTCAGGGATACCGAATCTTGTACATGAGGCGGACGTTGCAGTTTCCATGGGAATGGCTTCAGGCCAACGAGTTGAGCGGTCGATGACAGTGAATAGGTAACGATGTCCATGTGATGTGGGTAGGGGGCCTACAACGTCGACATGAATGTGTGCGAAACGATGCTGAGGTTGAGGAAAGGTGCCCACTCCTGAATCCGTGTGTCGATGTACTTTGGAAGTTTGGCAAGAAGTACAGGCACGGACCCAATCCTTAGCATCCTTAGAAATGCCGTGCCAAATGAACTTTGCCTTCAGCAGCTGTGCAGTAGAACGGCACGAGGGATGTGAAAGGCCGTGGATGAAATCAAACACCTGTCGGCGCATGGGAGCAGGAATCCAAGGTCGCGGTCTACCAGTACTGACGTCACAGAGGAGGGTGGTGTTGGAGTCTTCGAGGGGAAAATCCTCCCAACGGAGGGACGTGCAGGATATCCTACAAGCTTGATACTCTAGATCTTGTCATTGGGCTTCAGCCAGGGCGTTGTAATCCAATCCCAGTTGAACGGCAGCCAACGTGTTTCTTGACAGGGCATCGGCAACGGGATTCATTTTCCCAGGGACGTATTGGAGGGTGCAATTCTATTCAGCCACGGCGGAGAGATGTCGGCGTTGACGGGCGGACCAGGCGTCAGACTGTCAAGTGAAGGCGTGCACCAGAGGCATGTGGTCTGTGCGAATGACGAAGGGCGTACCTTCTAAGAAATGGCGAAAGTGACGGACAGCCAAGTGCCCCGCCAGCAATTCTCGATCGAAGGTAGAATAACCCGATTCTGCCTTGGACAGTTTTCTGCTGAAGAAGGCCAATGGGCGGGGCGAGCCTTTGACCACCTGCTCGAGTACTGCACCAATAGCGACGTCGCTGGCATCGGTGGAGAGAAGGAGAGGAGCGTGTGGGATAGGAAAAGTGAGAGCCGCAGCAGTTGATAGGGCCTTCTTTGCATTGCAGAAGGCTGCTTCTTGAAGGGGACCCCACTTCAAGTCCTTTGGCTTGCCCTTGAGGGAGGCGTAGAGGGGAGCAAGAGTGGCGGCAATGGCTGGCAGAAAACGGTGATAATAGTTGATCATGCCAAGGATTTCCTGCAGAGCTTTGACGGTCGAGGGCGTGGGGAAATTCTGAACGGCTGCTACCTTCTCAGGGAGGGGATGGACTCCTTCAGGAGTGATACGGTGCCCTAAGAACGACACTTCGTTGGCGCCAAAGGTACACTTGTCGTACCGGACTACAAGGCCGTTTTGTTGCAGGCGGTCGAGCACGATGCGCAGGTGACGGAGGTGTTCCTCTTTTGAGGAGGAGAACACAAGTATGTCGTCCACATAACATACACAGAAAGGGAGGTCCCCTAAGATGCCATCCATGAGACGTTGAAACGTTACCCCAGCATTACGAAGGCCAAAACAAGAGTAATTGAAGGTGTATGTGCCAAACGGAGTGGTGATGGCGGTCTTGGGGATGTCTTCTGGGTTCATAGGCACCTGATAATACCCCTTCAGGAGGTCGGGCGTAGAGAAAACCTTCGCTTTGTGCAGGTAGGAGGTTACATCGGCAATGTTTGGAAGGGGGTAGTGATCCGGTTCTGTTTGCATGTTCAGGCGCCCGTAATCCCCGCACGGACGGAGGGAGCCGTCTTTCTTCAGAACGATGTGTAAGGGTGACGACCATGGGCTGGAGGCCTTTTGGCAAAGGCCCATTTTCTCCATTTCGGCGAACGTCTGTTTGGCGGCTGCCAATCCTTCCGGTGCCAGACGTCTGAATTTTGCGAAGACTGGGTGTCCCGTTGTCTTGATATGGTGATAAATACCGTGCTTGGCAGGAACCATGGGCGTTTGGCGAAGTTCTGGACGGAAAACTTCCGGGTACGACGTGAGGAGGTGGCCGTAGGCATCCGTGGGTGCGCTGATGTGGAGAGCGAGGTTAGAGGGGGCGGGTTGAAGAGGTGTCGACAAGTACGAGTCTGGGTTGACCAATCGTCAGTGGGCGACATCGACCAGAAGGTGGAAATGAGAGAGAAAATCCGCACCGAGGATTGGTATTGTGACGTCAGCAACGAGAAACTTCCAATTGAATTTACCGTTTCCGAACGATAATGTGAGGTTCTCGTAACCGTAGGTGGGTATCGCAGATCCGTTGGCAGCTACCAAGCGGATGTTGGCAGATGTAGACAGACTACATTGTGCCTTGAAGAGTTTCCTTGGCAAAAGAGAACGACAAGCACCCGTGTCTACCAAAAATCGCACGCCCGTTCCTGCATCCTGGAAAAAGAAAAGATTAGAAACATGGGAGGCCACCGCCACAAGCGATGGCCTACTTACACGTTTTTTGGCCACTGACAATATTTGGCACATTTCTTCGCGGTTGCCCCGAATCTGAAGTGGTAGTAGCAAAACTGCGGCGGATGGGAGGTAATAAGTGGCTGTAGAAGTCGTTCGTTGGGACGCGAGCGATTGGTGGGTGGTGGGCGGCTTTGTCGCCGCTTTGGCACGTCACGGGGTAGGCGTGTATGTCCTACGGCATTCATGTCAGCTTCGGTTGACGTTGAATAGGCATCCTCGTCGTCAGGGGTGAAGGCATTGATGGAGGTCTTGAAGCGGCTGTCCATAAGGGCGTCGGATTTGGTCATCAAGTCCTTAATGGGTAAACTATCGACATCGGGTATGGCAGCGCGCACAGGTTCAGGTAAACAACGTATCCAAAGGGCACGGAGTAGGTTCACCTCACGAGGAGAACCGTCTGCGGCAGGTTGAAGGCGAGCGATACTGGTCATTTCCCTGAGGGCAAGCGAAGCCCTTTGGTCCCATAACGGTTGTTGCGAGAGCTGAAAAAGCTTCGCTATACGGGCGGCTGTCGACGGCGAGTAATGCCGCAGAAGGCATGATTTGAGGTCGTCATACGCTATTGGGGTGTCTCCTTGTTCAAAAAGCCAGTCGGATATTTCTGGGAAGGTGTCCTCGGGTATCGCCGCGAGAACATAATCCGCTTTGGTGGTTGAGCGAGTCACGCCCCTGATACGAAAGTGGACTTCAGCGCGCTGAAACCAAGCGAACGTTTCTCCGCTGGCGAACGGTGAAAGTTTCAATGGGGCGGCCGCAGTGCCAACTGCCGTAGTAGAGTCAGCCTCCGTCATAGTACCAACGATGGAGGGGCGAGGGAGGTGGGGGTGGAAGGCAGTGGGAGCGAGTCGACTTCCGGGGTCACCAATGTGACGGCGCCGAGTAAGGGTGTTAACTCGAAGGCAGATGGGAAACGACTGAGTTATATTATTGTGGAACACTCTCCTTATATACAAAACCTCAAGGCAACAGGACATAGCAAGTTCACAAGACAGACAATATTACAGAGGAAAAACCAGACTGGAATTTTCATGTTCGTTTTAGTGCAAGGGAGGAGCGAAGATACAAGCATAATATATACAAAAGGAATTATGTACAATTGTGTGAAACACGGTTGGTACAGTATCGACTTTACGCTAATCAAATGAAGTTTTATGTGGAAAATGCAATATACTTCTGAGAGTGTAGATGGCTTAAATTGGCCCAAAAAAAAAATGCACAACTATTTACCCTCGATAATGATAGAATTAAAGACCAGTATCGATATTTTCTCATGTCTTCAACAGGGATTCAATGTGCATTTTGCGGCTGCCAATGTGCCCTAATTTGAGTGATCCAAGAGAACAAATCAGCTCCTAACAGGGTAATCGAAAAAGAAACATCATCATTAATGAAATTAAACTCGGTGAACAACGTAAATCTAACATTCACATAATTTTTTGGGGGGTAAGATGAGAACTTTAATTTTGACTATAATTCCATGAACACAATACTTATAATCAAATTTATAATCGGCCAAGCTATCATTATGTATATTGTGATGAAGTGAAATCAGTAACAATGAGATTCTGTGGTGAAAGATTTTTCTTCTTTAGGAAAATGTGAATCCATATCAATAAATATCTACTGATTGTTTTTAGTTCAACTACTTAGCACAAACCAGAATATTTATATATATATATATATATATATATATATATATATATATATATATATATATATATATATATATATATATATATATATATATATATATAAATATATATTTATATATATACATATATATATATATATATTTATGAGTATATATATATATATATATATATATATATATATATATATATATATATATATATATATATATTTATATATATATATATATATATATATATATGTATATATATGTATATATATATGTGTATGTGTGTGTGTATATATACATATTTATAATTATATATATATATATATATATATATATATATATATATATATATATATATATATATATATGCATATTTATATATATATATATATATATATATATATATATATATATATATATATATATATATGTATATATATATATATATATATATATATATATATATATATATATATATATATATATATATATATATATATATATATATATATATTAGATAGAAAACTAAAGCTTGCCACATTTTGAAATATCCAACATGAAACCGAAGATTGACTGATTGATTTAAGGTTTTCTGGCATCCTGACATCTAAGGTCATTGATGCCGATGAAACCAAAGAAATTTTATCAAAACTTTACTTTGGATAATTGTTCGCGGGATTCATGATTGATAATTAGACCAAAGGAACTCTCTCTCTCTCTCTCTCTCTCTCTCTCTCTCTCTCTCTCTCTCTCTCTCTCTCTCTCTCTCAGATTATTCATTGTAAAATTTCAAGGTGAAACTCAAATGTTTCATTCAATATTATAAAAAATATTGACAATAAACACAGGGGCCGAAATAATTTCATATATTTTTTTTTTTTTGCGATATATTATCTGAAAATGATATTTTACAATTATATTAAAGTTCCGAATTTCACAACCTTCCCTTTTTAAAGAGAAAAAAAAACTGGAATGGATGAGCCACTGATATTCACAAAATTATTATTTTTTTTTTTTTTATTCATAAATACTTTCATTATAACTTGGCCGGATTAGTTCAGGTTTTTCTTCACAAGAAAATTTCAAAGTATATAAACAACCAAAAAAGACCCTCAAAACTGGTAATATATTAAAAAAATGAAATGATTTTTAAAAAAATGAGATTACGCCACTAAGTGGATCATGAAATATCTTGATTAACAGAGATTTTTTATCCTTTTGTTGCACATGTTGTTAAATAGATGATGGTAATATATCCAAGGCGATCTAAGTGATTTGATCTTCAATTCTGAGTATTAAAAAACAATAAAGGCTCTTCATGTATAGGGATGTTAATAATTTTTTTTTTGGGGGGGCGGGTTATATTATCATACTTATGTTTATGATATCTTAAATGATTATTATATATATACATATATATATATATATATATATATATATATATATATATATATATATATATATATATATATATATAAATATATATATATATATTATATATATATATATATATATAAATATATAAACATGTGTCTGTTTGTGTGTGTCTGCGTGGGCATTTGTGCAGGTATGTATATATGTACCATTGCCTTTAAAGACGACAGAAAATTACCCTAATCAGTCATGATCTAATGATCAAATTGATTATACTTAGAAAATAATGTCACAGAATTGAGAGGGTAAGTAGAATGTACAATTAGTTGAATATTTGATGGAATACGATCAATAAAGACCATTATATACAACAGAGTTATAGAAAGTCAGACCCATTATTACAAAAGGTACATTAACTGACATTATCTCCAACTTACTATAATAAGAGTGAGACTGACATACAGTACATGGTCATTATACAACTATGATTTATCAGGCCAAAAATATATCGATATTGCTGGATACTTTCTTATCAAACCTTTTATGTTTATGATGCATTTTTATTACTCAAAGAGGAATAGCTATATCATCTGAAGTTTTGCAATTCTCGATTAAAGTTAAATAATCCAATACCATAAGATAGTCGGTATATTATTTTCTTCTCAACTTTGATGTAGGATTTTCTCTTTCCATCATTTGTCCAACTCTCTTTCTATATACAGTATAAGTATTTGTTATCTATCAGAATTTATTCTTATAGCGTTTTACATTCAATGCTCATATCAACAATCTTATTTTATTCATGTTGCTACTATGCATAGATATCTTCTCTCTCTCTCTCTCTCTCTCTCTCTCTCTCTCTCTCTCTCTCTCTCTCTCTCTCTCTCTCTCTCTCTCTCTCTCTGATTTGAATACATCGAAACTTATATAAAATAGTTCAAAATCAAGTTATTACTTTGTAATAGGTAGCCATGGTTAGGAAATTAATGATACGGACGGGAAAAAATCCTTTAATCCATTGTTCACGAATTTCTTTCTCTGCAAAATGATAAGTATTATTGGTAGAAATACAAATAGCGATTTAAAATACAATAACATGATATAAAATCATAAATTTATATAAATTACTTTAGATTTTTGTGGATGTTATGTAATGCTTTCCTTGAGTAATGTTGTATATAACTACTTAATGTATTCCGTGACTGACATTTTCCTTGGCGAGTAGATAATTCAGTCTCTCTCTCTCTCTCTCTCTCTCTCTCATCTCTCTCTCTCTCTCTCTCTCTCTCTCTGATAAAAAGGGACTGAGTTCGTGGCAGTTAGACAACCCGTGTGACACGTTCGTAATTACCAAGAGAAAAACTATAAAGAAAAGAAAAGAAAAAATATACACAAACGAAACCGTGAGGGCCTGAACGATGTGATCCTGAACTCACACATGTGAATTAATCCATAAAGTATTTATGATATATACATGGGACTCTCTCTCTCTCTCTCTCTCTCTCTCTCTCTCTCTCTCTCTCTCTCTCTCTCTCACGATAGGTTAGACTAATCTTAAGTCTTATGTATCAAAGTGATAAAGCAAGACTATAATAATAATCGTAAGTTATATTTAATATCCGAAGAAAAATATTAGACCATTTCAGTCACGGCCTAGAAGTAGTTGCTAAAGCGCTTTCGTAAAGCAATTATCTTATTTTTCCTCGAAAATAGATACAGAGAATTACCACCATATTTATATGCAGCATAGACAGAATAGGTTTCCTAATATACCCTGACATATTGATTGATTTACTACAGTGAACTGGGCTATATAGATGAACACGTTTACTGTATATTGAGTACATTTTTTTTTTTTACAGAAGTGTGGATTCCCCTGCTGATGATGTTGGGAACAACCCGAAATTGGAAGGACATACATTTGTAGGATTCAATATGCTGCTATATGCCATAGTAAAGTTACAACAAGCAGGTCTGGCTCAATTACTCTAAGGTTTTCGTTATGTAAGGTTTGAAAAGTACCACAATTTCATCGGAGATATCCTCCGAAATCCTGATAGGATTCATGTATACTACTGGATTTCAAATTGGTACATCTTACATCAAATAGTTATAGTTTCCTTTTTTTCCGTTCTGAGTTTTAAGAAAGGCTGGACCCACCAACATTTTCAAGGTCTCCGCTTAGATCTGTTCTTACACTGAAGTTCATACAAAATTTTATGTGCATCCGGGCTTCAGGATATTCCAAAATTGATTTCACTAATTCAAGGTCATGTTGGTATTTTGGTATGAAGTTACCAAAGAATGGCTGGCCATGTTCTTCCAAATTTTTTATCACAGATAACTAGTTATTTTTTTGTCTATAACTGAAAAGAGAAAGATCAAAGCAGAATACAACCTGCCATTTATATGGTGGTATCCATGTGGAAGATATCATAATAAGTGTTGTTATGTGAATGGCATACTAGACATGTACATTGCCTTTTTTTTTTTTTATGAGATCCACTTATCCACGATGTGCGCTATACCCGGCGTTATGACATACGAGACTTAGAATCGCCAATATGCAACTCCGGCAATAGGTTTGCTGCAGGCATATTTAGTATCTAATGATATTGTCTACAACAAATATTCTATTTTGGTGATAGCATGGGAAGAGAGAGAGAGAGAGAGAGAGAGAGAGAGAGAGAGAGAGAGAGAGAGAGAGAGAGAGAGTATCCTTTGAGTTATTAGATCTGCGGCGTCACGTTTTACCAGCTTAACTAAGAATCATTAAACGTTCCTCGTTACAGGGTCAATATTAACGGTGGCGAATATGATTTCATAATATATACCTAAGATCGTGAAATTTTGTATGAGATTCTATTTGATTAAGGGAGATGCGGTTTTCCGTTTGATATAGCATATTTAAATTTGTTCTGTAGATATTGGCTATCTTTAAAAGATTTCTTTTAGCTTATCGCCGAGTTTCCTGAATCAATTAGAACATTGTCTGATTAGATTTTTTGTAGCTTAAGCATTTACTATGAAAACTATTTTTATTCATCTCGTATAAATATTTATAGATAAATCTGTGTTTCAGGCAAGAAACATTTTTAAATTTTATTTCATATAGCTCGCTTACACTCAAACACACTCATTCATACAC
>NC_090733.1:15050013-15055013 GCF_036898095.1 Palaemon carinicauda | reverse complement strand
TTTGCTCATTGTTGTTTGTCTTAGGAGCTTTTTGTTACTCCTGGTGCAAGGTTGAATTTATTTAAGTGTATTGTAATAAATATTGTTAGATTTTTCCAGTGTTTTTGTTCTGTCTTCCCTCAGTTCACCGTGTTACATGAATAATGTACTGCCTACGATTCCTTTAAAAAAAATCAAAGTTTAAAGAACCAGAACTACGGCCTACACAGGTCGTAACAAGTGGCGACCGTGACAGGATCGTACGCAGGTGTACTCGGTGTTTGGGGGAGCAGTTCAGCTCTGGAGGGATTTGACAGTATTTATTGTTGATATTTGATTTTTGGTTTAGTTGCTTTCCTTCCCCATAGGATATTATTTTCATTAAAATGAAGGACTTTACTTTTGACCCGTCGGAATTCTTGGGTTCGGCTGACTGTTTGAAATATTTAGGAGTTTTGACAAGGGCTTATTTGGTACAGTGTGCCCGGTGGTTGGAGATCCCTCATAAGTCCTCTGACACTCGGGCCAATTTGTTAAAACTGGTTAAGGAAAAAGTGTCCCAAGATTTGGCTAAGGGTAATGAGGTAGCTAGCGGCCTAGCCAGTGATTTTGAGAGTGGCACTGATTTTGGGTCGGACCAAGAAGGATCCATAGTCGATGATGTGAGCATAAATCCTGGTTTGTCCCTGTTCGCTGATTCCCCTGCAGTAAAGGATATGTATGAAGGTCCGGCCAATTTTCCTACTCCGGCCAGGGCTGTTAAAAATGTTAATATTTCAACTAACCCCTTTTTAGCTGAGGAAGCTGTTCCCAACCATGTAACACCTTCTGCTCATGTAATGGGGCAGGAGGAGTTCCATGTAATTTGTAAGAGAATTGAGTTATTGAAGCTGCAGTTTGAGGAGGACGAGAGGGCCCGGAAACATGAGATTGAGGTGCTCAAGCTTAAGCTTGATTTGGCCAAGGTGCAAGGGTCCCCTAACCATGTTAGTTCTCCTCCCTATAGCTCATCATCAGACAAATTTAATATTTCGGGTGCACTAAAGTTAATTCCAGTTTTTGATGAGGGGAGCGTACCAGAATTTTTTAAAGCTTTTGAGAGAGTTGCCACCCGGTTGTCTTGGCCCACAGAAATGTGGACGGTACTCATACAGTGTAGATTGACGGGCAAGGCACTGCGGGTGTATAATGCATTGGAAGAGGGCCTTGCCAGAGATTATGACAAAGTAAAGGCTTTGGTTCTCAGGGCCTATGATTTGGTCCCTGAGGCCTATCGCCAGAGATTCCGAACCACTGGCAAGCCCAATTCTATGTCTTATGTTGAGTACGCTCGTCTCAAGGAGGAGCAGTTTGACAACTGGCTGAAAAGTCGTCAAGTTGCTTCCTTCTCTTCCTTGAGGGAACTGATAGTACTGGAGGAGTTTAAGAAGGTGTGTAGTAAAGAATTGAGGGTTCATCTGGAGGACACTAAAATTTTAACCTTGTCCAAGGCGGCTCAGGTAGCTGATGAGTTTGTCCTGACCCATCGGGCTGGGTCAGGTAACTTCTCGTCCTCATACCCTAATAATAATAGTAATTTGTCTTCTAAGTCGAATAATCCCTTTAAAAACCAATCTAGTACCCCAAATAGTAGCATGAGTAATCATGTTGGTAGTGGCTTCAGAAAGGACTTGAGTGGTGGGCACACTCTGGTTTTTTCTAACCGTGGCAATTCGGGTAAAACTAATCAAATTAGGGGTAATTGCTTTTGGTGTAATAAGCCAGGGCATCGACAAGCTGAATGTAGAGCCAGGAGCCGTTACCTCCAAAAGAATCAAAATAAGAGTCAAAATAATGTTAATCAGCCTACGCCAATCTCTCTAATTTCAAATAATTCTATTTCAGAGAGTAAGAATGGTAAAACTGTTGATCCCCAGGTTGTTAGTGAACCAGATGTAGGTAAAGTAAAACCTGTATTGTGTGAGTCCACTGGTAATTTATGACCATTTAACAAATATGTCTACCCCGGAAAATTGAAATCTGAAACCTCTACACTTAATGTTAAGTTCTTGAGGGACACAAGATCCGCTAGATCTTTGGTGTTGGCAGGGTCCTTGTCTAACTTAGTTCCCTATACTGGAGAATACGTGGTCCTGGGAGGATTTTCCGATACGGTGGTATCTGCTCCTTTAGTAAGGTTGGAGCTGTCCTTCCCAGGGTATCATAAGGTTACTGAGCTGGCGGTAGTTGAGAGCCTGCCGATACCAGGAATAGACGGAATCCTTGGGAATGATATGTTGAGTGCAGAGGGGCAGGAATTATTTCCTATTGTTTCGGTCACGGCTTGCCCTGTGGCAATAACTACTCGAGCCTCTGCTAAGCGTGCAGCAGAATCTGATAATGATGATGACCTAAATTTAAGTAATTTAGAAGTAGAGGTAGAGAAGCCCGGGCTAGTAGAAGGTAGTAGTAGTAGCAGTAGTTCTAGTTTTGGAATTTTTAAATTATTGAAATCCGATTGTGACCGTCTTTCTTTCATACAGGCCCAAAAAGATGAATTTTCTTTTGAGTTGGGTAATACTGACGATTTGACCAGGCCCAGGTTTGTGGTTTTGAAAGGATTGTTGTATAGGGTTAGTCGTCCCCCAACTCATCAACTAAATGTGACTTCTTGTTTAAGACAAATTGTCGTACCTACCAAGTTTAGGGAGGCTGTGTTAAGCCTTGCACATGAGGACTCCTTTTCTGGCCACTTAGGCTTAAGCAAAACTTTTTGTAGGTTGAGTAAATGTTTTTGGTGGCCAGGAATGAAGTCTTCGGTGAAGAAATTTGTAAGAACTTGTGAAGTGTGTCAGGTGATGGGTAAACCCAATCAACCTATTCCCAAGGCCCCTCTTAACCCAATTCCTTCAATTGGAGAACCCTTTGCAGAATTGGTAATTGATGTGGTAGGACCTCTGCCTAGGACGGAGTTAGGGTTTACGCATCTCCTGACCATAATGGATAGAGCATCACGTTTTCCTGAGGCCTTTCCAATGAAGAAAATAACCTCAAAAGCTGTGTTTGACAAATTAGTGGAGTTTTTCTCCAGGTATGGACTTCCTCGTAAAATTCAGTCAGATTGCGGCTCGAATTTTACAAGCAGGGTATTTAAGAGTAAGTGTGCTGAACTGGCCATTCAGCACATTACCAGTGTACCCTACCTTCCTGAGAGTCAGGGTGTGGTGGAAAGATTTCACCAGACCCTTAAGTGTATATTAAAAAAATATTGTTATGAGCAAGGAGAGGATTGGGATAAAGGGCTTCCCTTTGCTCTCTTTGCCATAAGGAATTTTCCCAATTCTTCTACTGGCGTTGCTCCCTTTGAATTAATATTTGGGCACAAGGTTCGAGGACCTTTGGAAATTTTCCATGAATTGCTCGAAGCAAATCAGAGAGGAGAGCGTACGGTGGGAGAAGTTGTTAGTGAACTTAAGTCCAAGTTAGCCGTAGCTTGGAAGTATGCCAAAGATAATTTGTCTGCTTCCCAAGCTACGATGAAAACCAAATTTGATAAGAAGTGTAAGGTACGTTCATTTGAGTCAGGGGACTTGGTATTAGTTTTAAGCACAGACCCAGACAACTTCCTTGAACCCAGGTACAAGGGCCCCTGGAAGGTGTTGAGAAAGTTGTCAGAGGTCAATTATGAAGTTGAAGCCCCTGGAACTAGTCGTAAATGTAAAATTTTCCACATAAACAGGTTGAAATCTTACTCTTCTGATAGACGGGATCCGTTGGCCATTGTTTTTGAGCCAGTTATGAGTGTGGTTGCACTTGTTGAGGAAAACTTGGAAGATGTTTTGCACCAGGTACCTTCAGATGCTCTAGGTAATAACTTGCAAAATTTAGGTGTATTAAAAGAGGGGTTAGAGCATCTGGAGGCACCTCAGAAACAAGATATACTAACCCTAATTATGGAATTTTCTGACTTGTTTCAGGACTCTCCAGGAAGGACGAGGTTGCTCCAGCATGATGTTGATGTTGGGGACGCTTCTCCGGTCAAGCAAAGCCCGTATCGCCTCAGTCCAGAGAAGCGTGCCATTGTTGAAGACGAAATTAAATACATGCTGGAGCACAATCTCATACAACCATCAGTAAGTCCATGGAGTTCCCCTATAGTCTTGGTGAAGAAGCCTGATGGTAAATATCGTATGTGTGTTGACTATAGGAGGGTAAACTCGGTTACTAAAAATGATTCCTTTCCTCTTCCCCGTATTGAGGATTGTCTGGACCTGATAGGTCCTGCTAGGTTTATTACAAAATTGGATCTGTTAAATGGTTATTGGCAGGTCCCCCTATCTGGCCGTGCCCGTGAAATTTCAGCATTTGTGACGCCCTCAGGGCTTTACGAATGCAAAGTAATGCCCTTTGGGATGAAGAACGCTGCCTGTACTTTCCAGCGTCTGATGAACAGGGTAATTTGTGGCCTGGAAGGTACAGAAATCTATATAGATGACTTGGTGGTACACAGCAACGACTGGCGGACCCACCTGGTAAGATTAAGAAAAGTTTTTGAGGCACTTAGGGCCGCCGGTCTTGTTGTGAATCTGGGTAAATGTAACTTTGGGAAAGCTAAGGTTAGTTATTTAGGTCACGAGATTGGCTTGGGTAAAGTTGCTCCTAAGCAAGCCAATCTCGAGGCCATAGTTGCTTTGAAGAGACCGTGTAATGTCAGAGAGGTTCGTAAGGTGCTGGGTATGTTGGGATATTACCGTAGGTTTCTCCGAAACTTCTCTGACCTTGCACAGCCGCTAACTAATTTATTGAAAAAAGGGCAGAAATTTATTTGGTCTTCTCGATGCGAAGAAGCATTTTTAAAACTTAAGATGTTACTCGTGTCTAATCCAATATTGGTTTCTCCCAATTTTCAGAAGCCATTCATCATAGCCGTGGATGCCAGTGACGTAGGAATTGGGGGAGTCCTCTTTCAAAGGAGTAATGATGGTGAAGTACGCCCCGTATCTTACTACAGCCGTAAGTTACTAGAGGCGGAAAGAGAGTAC
>NC_090733.1:15037513-15040013 GCF_036898095.1 Palaemon carinicauda | reverse complement strand
CAGAGCCCCAGGCGAAATCACACAAAGACAAGAGCTTGTCTCCTGCCGGGAATCGAACCCTGGTCGGCAAGGTTGTATAGACAGTGACTAAACCACTTGGCCACTGTCTATACAAGCTTGCCGACCAGGATTCGATTCCCGGCCGGAGACAAGCTCTTGTCTTTGTGTGATTTCGCCTGGGGCTCTGATCCCGAGGTCGTTAAGAGAATCCAGACATTAATGTATCAAAAATATATAGGGCTTATTTGAATATGGAAAACACGTCTAAATGTGCAAAAATTTATCATATATATATATATATATATATATATATATGTATATAAAGAGAGAGAGAGAGAGAGAGAGAGAGAGAGAGAGAGAGAGAGTACTCACTTTAAGTTACCAATGAAGTGAACATCAACATGGGTTAGTTTCTCATATAAATATATTAAATTCTTTCGAAAAGATAAGAAGTGTATTGCAATGAAAATTAATAGAATTTCACAATGAAAATCAGATGCTATTGTGTGTGTGTAATACACACACAAACACACATGTATATATATATATATATATATATACATATATATATACAGTATATATATATATATATATATATGATATATATATATATACAGTATATATATATATATATATATGTGTGTGTGTGTGTGTGTGTGTATGTGCGTGTGTGTGTGTATGTGTGTGTGTTTGTGTGTCTGTGTGTGTATATATGCAGGCATATGTATATGTGCCATTGCCTTTAAAGGACGACAGAAAATTACCCTAATCAGTGATGGTCTAATAATCAAATTGCATTATAATTAGAAAATAATGTCACAGAATTGAGAGGTAAATAGAATGTACAATTAGATGAATATTGATGGCTGGTGGCCTTGAATAAAGGAATACGATCAATAAAGACCATTATATACCAGAGAGCTATAAGAAGTCAGACCCCTTATTACAAAACGTACAATAGCTGAGATTATCTTCAACTTACTATAATAACAGTGAGACTGACATACATGGTCATTATACAGCTATGATTTATTAGGCCAAAAATATATCAATATTGCTGGATACTTTCTTATAAAACCTTTTATGTTTATGATGCATTTTTATTATTCAAAGAGAAATAGTTCTTGCCATCTAAGGTTTTGTGATTCTCGATTAAATTAAATAATCCAATACATAAGAGAATCGGTATATTATTTTCTTCTCGTCTTTAATGTATGATTTTCTCTTTCCATCATTTGTCCAACTCTATTTCTATAAACAGTATAAGTGTTTGTTATCTATCAGAATTTATTCTTATGACATTTTACATTCAATGCTCATATCAACAATCTCGTTTTATTTATGTTGCTACTATGCATAGATATTCTCTCTCTCTCTCTCATCTCTCCTCTCTCTCTCTCTCTCTCTCTCTGATTTGAATACATCGAAACTTATATAAAATAGTTCAAAATCTAGTTATACTACCTAATAGGTAGCTATGGTTAGAAAATTAATGATACGGACTGGAAAAAATCCTGAAATCTATTGTTCACGAATTTCTTGTTTGCACAATGATCAGTATTATTGGTTTGAAATACAAATAGCGATTTTACAATACAATAACATGATATAAAATTACAAATTTACATGATATTTATTTTGATTTTTGTGGATGTTATGTAATGCTTTCCTTGAGTGATGTTGTAGTTAACTGCTTAATATATTCCGTGACTGACATTTTCCTTGGCGAGTAGAAATTTAGATCTCTCTCTCTCTCCCTCTCTCTCTTTCTCTCTCTCTCTCTCTCTCTCTCTCTCTCTCTCTCTGATAAAAAGGGACTGAGTTTGTAGCAGTTAGACAACCCCTGTGGTTCATAATTACCAGAGAAAAAATATAAAGAAGAGAAAAGAAAAAATATACACAAACGAAAACCATGAGGGCACGAACGATGTGATCCTGAACTCACACATGTGAATTAATCCATAAAATGTTTATAATATATACATGGGACTCTCTCTCTCTCTCTCTCTCTCTCTCTCTCTCTCTCTCTCTCCTCTCTCACACACACACGAATGGTTAGACTAATCTTAAGTCTTATATATCAAAGTGATAAAGCAAGACTATAATAATAATCGTAAGTCATATTTAATTTCCGAAGAAAAATATTAAAACGTTTCAGTCACAGCTTAAAAGTAGTTGCTGAAGCTCTTTAGTAAAGCATTTTTTTTTTTTTCTTGATAAATGATACAGAAAAGTAGCACCATATTTATATGCAGCATGGACAGAATAGGTTTCCTAATATTCCCTGACATATTGATTAATTTACTATAGTAAAATGGGCTATATAGATGAACACGTTTGATGTATATTGAGTACATTTCTTTTTCTTTTACAGAAATATGTATTCCCCCCTGCTGACGATGTTAGGAACAACACGAAATTGGAAGGACAAACATTTGTAGGATTCAATATGCTGCTATATGCCATAGTAAAGTTACAACAAGCAATTCTGGCTCAATTA
>NC_090733.1:15031658-15037013 GCF_036898095.1 Palaemon carinicauda | reverse complement strand
TTCAGTTAGTTAGGAATGTTCATAAGTGTTTTTCTTTTTTATGTTGGCAGGCCGTGATTCCTCCTTTGGAGAGACTTAAATTTTTGGAAGTGGATATATTGTTGACGACCTGGGCTTGTATTAGATTGCATTAAGACTGCTCTTGGATTACGCAACCGTTGATGACCTGGACTACGATTAGGATTAGGATTTGATTGCACTGACCGATTTTCTTGATTTTGATGCCCTAATGACCCAGCCCGTTTGAAGGATTTTCCGTTTGGATCACTGATAATAAGGATTGTGATGATGATGATGATGATGATTAATGCAATTATGAAATAACATTTGTCAGCGTTACGGTAGCTAGAGAGCTGTGGTTGGGCCTGTAAATGGGACTGTTGGCCCTTGTGTGGACGAAGACGTCCACACAAACAATATTGGTTTTGGGAAAATTTTAAGTCTGTTAGGGTTTTGCGGGGTATATGAATGGTGCTTTTGGTTATTATATTGTATTATTTTGTGTTAAGTTTTTGATTAGTTTTAAGTGTTGATAATTCGAATGTGGATGGTTAGTGATTGTTTTAATATTAAGAAATATAGTTTTAAGGTTATGTTTTGTTTTGATTTTGGTCCTTTCTGTCCAAGAGTCCCGCTGCTGATAACGTAAGGGGAAAGATTGTATTGAGGGAGACATTTGTCTGTTTCGTGTGATTCAAGGGTGTGGGGGGTTGTTTTTGTAACATCCCGCCACATTATTTTGGCGCCCGAACAGGGACTGCCGATGTGGGATAGGAAGCTGGACTGTTGGACGAAGGACGGACTTAGGATTAAGGTTGATGAAAAATGGAGGAGCAATTAAGGGTTTTTGAAGGAAGAATTGCGGCTGAGTAAGGAGCGTGAGGAGAGGTTGCTAGTAGAGAATGAGAGGTTGCACTGGGGAGAGAATGAGGCAATGCAGAAGGAGCTTAGGGAGTTGAAGGGAACTGTAGAGAGAGTGGAAGAGGGTGTTGAGATGAGGATGCGAGAAAATGAGAAACGAATGGAAAGCAATGGTAGGGCAAGTAAATGGGGATGATGAAAACTGTCATGGGTGAAGGTGCAGTCGGAGGAGTGGCTTCTGCTTCTGGTAACGTGTTGATGGTGGAAGAGGATAGTGTAAGTGATAATGGGGAAGGTAGTGATAGTGATATTGAAAGTAAAGGGCTTAGACATAGTAAGATTGGAACGAAGGGTGATAGGAAGACTGAGAAGAAAGGTAAAGATAATGTGAAGAAAGAAAGGAAGAAAGGTCAGGGGTGTGAGTGAGGATGATCATGAATGGGTGAAGGTGGTTAGTAAGAAAAAGGGTAAGAAGGGAATAGTTAAAGATAAGACTTTGAGTGTTGAATTAGATTCACTGTATTTTAATGAAGAAGAAGGCAACAAGATGGGAGTAGACAGTGAAAATAGTAGTGAGAATGAAGTAGAGGAAGTTTGTAAGACAGTGTTTATGAGAGAGGTACCTAGGTGTGAAAGTTTTAATGAACATAGCAGTAGGGGATGTATTTGACTTCTTTAGGGAATATGAAAAGTTTTGTCAGGGTAAATATGGGGATAGTAAGAGAGTTTGGGCTAGGGAGTTGGGAGAATTTTTGTCAGGATATTTGTTGACTATGTATGGGTGTGATAATGAGTGTAGGAGAGGTTTTGAATATGAAAGTGTAAAGAAGAGGATAAATGAACAGGTAAAACGTATGAAAGGTAGTGTTAGGTATAAGCGAAAAAATGATTTTGATGAAGCACGAATGAAGGTGGGTGAAGCAATCTCGACGTATGTATGTCAGTTAGAAACATTGGGTTAGAAAGAAGTATGGGGACAAAGGAATAAATGAAAATAAGGAACTAATGAAGCTTTTGGGTACCGTACCAGAGAGTGTGTTTGAGTTTATTAATTTGAAACGGAAGGAGAAAATGAGGTGGACTAGAGAGAGAGTGACTTGGGATGATATTTTAGAGATAGTTGAGGATTACGAGTTAGATAGGTGTATGGAAGAGAATAAATCTGTGAGTGTAAGAACTGGAATGGAGGAAAGTGTGCCAGAATTTGGCAGTTTTAGAGATGCTGTTATGAGAGGGCCAATGAGGGTAGCTGATAGCGTAATAGATAGAAGTGTTAGGGTGAGTAATGTAGGGAATACCCATGCCGAGAAATGACAGGTTTAGACAGGGAAATCAAGTTTGGAGAGATAGAAGTGCTAGTACGCAGCAAGTTAGGTTAGGTAGTGGTATCCGTGAAGAGAGGTGTTATAGGTGTGGGGAAGGTAGGACATAAAAAAAATGAGTGTAGATGGGCATTAGGAGCATGTTTCGGGTGTGGGCGAGACAGGGCATCGTATTAGCAACTGTAAGAAAGAGAAAGTGGTTAAGTGTTATCGGGTGTTGGTATGACTGGGCATGTAAGCAAGTGGATGTAGGGAGTAATCGTATGAATGTGATTTGTGGTAATTGTGGTAAGGATGGTCATTATGCTAGAATGTGCAAGGAGCCGCGGGTAAGTGTACTGAATGTGGTGCAGATGGGCATATAGCTAGAGTATGTAGGAGGAAGGGATTAATTCAGCCAGGATGTTCGGGAAACTAGAGTGTTGAGAGGGTTCAACTGGGTGAGTCCTCCTGTGTGTGTGGAAGGAATAGGATCAATGGTTGTAGATGGGATGAATAATTGGTTGGAAATGAGCAAGTATGAATCTAGTATGCATGAGAAGTTAGGGCTGGAAAATAAACAATTAGTGTTAGTTGAATATAGAAAAAAGAGGCGTTGGAAAGTTTTAAGTGAGGAGAAAGTGCAAGGGAAATTTATGGGTATAGGTAAGAATCTGAATATGCATGACAAAGGTGTAAATGTACTTGTGAGTGTGGAAGATAAATGTATTAACACAGATGAATCGTGGGCTGAGTATGAATGATACCTATAGTGTGGGTGGCTTTTCATTAGATGATGTAAAAGCAAGAATGGATAACGCAAGAATGAGAGATAGGAGAATGATAAATAGTATGAATGAATCTTTTATTGAAGTAGAAAATGGTTTTGATGAAATGGATGAATTGTTGACCGAAATAAGTGAGATTTTAGGGGCCAGATGATAGTGAGGTAGATGGGATAGTACATGATATATTAGAAGAGAGGAATTTAGATAGGAATAGTGTTAATGTAGCGAATGATTGTGCTAAAGAAGAAGCGAATGAGAGAGTGTATGAAGGCCCAGTTACTCGGAGCCGAGGCCCTGTTCCCGATTGCGACTGGGGTAATGAGAAAATAGGTAAGTGTTTTTGTGACGATTTGGCAAAGTAAGGGGGGGAGGAATATGGAGGATTAATTTGATTTCAATTTATTTTTTTGGTTTTGCCAAATCGAGAGAGAGAGAGAGAGAGAGAGAAGAAGAGAGAGAGAGAGAGGAGAGGAGGAGAGAGAGACGAGAGAGAGAGAGAGAGAGAGAGGAGAGAGAGAGTTTTGTTTTAGTATTGATAAATCAAAATATTTTATTTGCTTTAGCTTTGTCATTAATGAGAGAGAGAGAGAGAGAGAGAGAGAGAGAGAGGAGAGAGAGTGAGAGAGAGAGAGAGAGAGAGAGAGAGAGAGAGGAGTGAGTGTGTGTTTATTTACTTAAGTTTTTGTTAAATCGCAAGAGAGGCTGTTTATTTGTTTTAGTTTTGTCAAGAGAGAGAGAGAGAGAGAGAGAAGAGAGAGAGAGAGAGAGAGAGAGAGAGAGAGAGAGAGAGAGAGAATTTCCTTTGCTTTAGTTTTGCTAGATCGCGCGCGAGAGAGTATGTGTATGTGTGTCTGTTTGTGTGTGTTTGTGTGTCCGTGGTGCGCGCTGAAGAACGATTGGTAGTTAGTGAATGATTGTTTGTAGTGGGAAAGACTGTCGGTATATTTGAGGTTGTTGTTTACATTTTTTTAGTTAGGTTACGACAGTGGTGAATGTTTCGGAGCGAATGCTTTTTTATTTGACTGCAGCTTAAGGCATTTGTGTGAACGCTGGATGTACTTCTATATTTTTCAACCAGCGTGGAAGTGTTTATTTATTAAAAGAGTAAGTACAGTTTCGTTTATCTTTGCTTGTCATGATTGTGAATGACAGGAACAGTTTATTATTTATCTTTGATTATAGTGCGATAGTTCAGTTAGTTAGGAGTGTTCATAAGTGTTTTGTTTTTCTTTTTTATGTTGGCAGGCCGTGATTCCTCCTTTGGAGAGACTTAAATTTTTGGAAGTGGATATATTGTTGACGACCTGGCCTGTATTAGATTTGTATTAAGACTGCTCTTGGATTACGCAACCGTTGATGACCTGGACTACGATTAGGATTAGGATTTGATTGCACTGACCGATTTTCTTGATTTTGATGCCCATAATGACCCAGCCCGTTTGAAGGATTTTCCGTTTGGATCACTGATAATAAGGATTGTGATGATGATGATGATGATGATTAATGCAATTATGAAATAACATTTGTCAGTGTTACAGTAGCTAGAGAGCTGTGGTTTGGCTGTAAATGGACTGTTGGCCCTTGTGTGGACGAAGACGTCCACACAAATAAATATTGGTTTTGGTGTATGGGAAAATTTTAAGTCTGTTAGGGTTTTGCGGGGTATATGAATGGTGCTTTTGGTTATTATATTGTATTATTTTGTGTTAAGTTTTTGATTAGTTTTAAGTGTTGATAATTCGAATGTGGATGGTTAGTGATTGTTTTAATATTAAGAAATATAGTTTTAAGGTTATGTTTTGTTTTGATTTTGGTCCTTTTGTCCAAGAGTCCCGCTGCTGATAACGTAAGGGGAAAGATTGTATTGAGGAGACATTTGTCTGTTTCGTGTGATTCAAGGGTGTGGGGTTTTTTTTTGTAACATCCCGCCACAACGACTTAGTTTATAACTCAATGCACCACAGATAATAAAGGCCCATATTGAAATAAAATTTAGAACTAAGATAAAAATCCCATTTATGTAAAACTATTACTTGAAGTTTAAATAATTGCTTCGCCATTATCGTTGTGTTAGATATAAGTAGTGACATGTTTGTAATTATATATTTATGCTCATTGGGGGTATATTTGCTTAAGTATATATATATATATATATATATATATATATATATATATATATATATATATATATATATATATATATATATATATATATATATATATATATGTATATATATATATATATATATATATATATATATATATATATATATATATATATATATATATATATATATATATATGAAACCATTTATAGGTAATTCTATGAATTTATAGATAGTGGCATACTTGTAAGTATGTATGTATGTACCTGTATATGTATACATGTAAATATTTGTATATGT
>NC_090733.1:15024158-15026658 GCF_036898095.1 Palaemon carinicauda | reverse complement strand
AATTAATCAAAGGCACGTCTGCCACCTGATGGATAATCATGCTGCAATGAATACAGACGTCACTGAGTATGTTGTTTATGAAGCAGTTATCGAATGAAAGATATGTGACGTCATAACTTAAAGCTGTACTTAATGTTTCTTATGGATTAGATTACTATTGTCTACACAAACAGCGTCAGTTAGATAAACGTCATGAGAATTGATTAAAGGAATAGAATAACTTTCTAATAGTGCCATCTACTCAACACAAAGAAAATATTATTTTTGGACAACGTGTCCTTTTATAAAAATCTGTTTAACCGTTAACTAAACTTTGCTTTTCAGCTTTATTGGAATTACATTTTTGCTGATGATTTCTTATTTCAATTCCTGCAGCACTTTTCACAAGCGTCTGTTATTCAGAAGATGTAGTTTATTTTCCATTAGTGAAGGATTATGTTATAATATATGGAAAATTATTCAGAGAATTTGATATTGAGAATATACCATATTAGTAGAATAAGAAAGAAAATAATACCCTAAACAGGAACATTTCTATATAATGAAACTACACTTAAACGATAGGACTGGAATTAAAACTATAAGGTAGGTTACCAGAGTGCCATAACTGAATGAAATCATGGTAGATGGAGATGGTTCGGTCATGCTCCCCAAGAGAGATTACTTCACCAAGCGTTTAACTGGACTCCACAAGACATCAAAAGAGTCGGAAGACCAAGGCCTGCATGGCTGAGGACTATGGAACGTGAAGTCCGAGATGATGAATGGAGAAGTATTGATTCAAAAGCTCAAGACGACTTGCGACATCTAACCAAGCCTCTTTGCGTCAATAGTCGTAGGAGATGATGATGAAGATACCTCAATTAATGTTTCAGATAATTTTTCTTCTAAATTTACTTTACAGTTAAAATAACGCATAGCCTGATTTTGATATCATCCAAAAATGGTATCTATATTCCTTAATGGATAAAATTATGTTTGACTCTATTACTATTATTTCTTAAGTGGTTCAACTGGCTCTCTTTTTTACTATACAGTAGGTGTAGAGTGGGAGATGAGGCTTGGATGACCTACGAGCGGTCATTAAGACATTACGGGAGATCTTTCTTCAGCTGCTCATGCACGACCTATATAACCACCAATTTAAACCTGCTTGAGGGGAAAGATTTATGGTGAAAAGGAACCTCAAGAATGATATTCCTTACAGAACATTTCATATTATTTTGTTGTGCAATGTAGAGCGAAAAGGGAAGCAGAGGATGCAATTCTCAAGTTCTGGTGACGTGAACAATTTCTTTGTGTTAGTAATAAGTAACGAAAGAACTTTCGTAAATTGTTGATCGATGCAACCCATAAGTCTTGACATTACGGACAATTCTTGTTTTGTTTTTAAAGCAATCCTGTTATATATTATTCATAGTGTTTTTCATGATATCTATAACAATTTGTGAAATGATTTCGTGTTCGTATTGCTATCATTTTCTAGTTTCTTAGAAGCAAAATTTAAACTTCTTAAGAACCGTAAACTGTTTGAAGCAACACCAGTAATATGAAAATTACATATCTGCCAAAATATCAAAACCTTTCAAATTTTGTAATAGAAAATGTTTTTGAAGATAAATGTTGGGTCAAAGTCTGAATGAAAACTTGTTCACGTTGTCTTGCAGGAATATATTTTTTCATATTGTATAAAAAAAACTTGAGCACATGAAGTAATGAATGAAAGAAGCTTCTTATGTATTGCCAGGGATATTTATTTTTTTAGACTTAGTTTGAATATTCATGATTATTACTTAATACCAACTCTCTCTTATAAGGAAAATGATTAGGATTTACATCAAAAACAAAAATTACTCAAATTCAAAGCTATCCATGATTTAATTCTTTTCCAAGTTTTCCATAAATCAGCCAGCGTTAATTTTGATAAATTTGGTTTCTCGATAAGATTATTCAATGAATAATTTACTTGGTAGAACTATTTATAAATACTACCGTTTCCTCTTCCTTGAACTATCGTTTCTTAGTTGTAATATAGACTTTAGGATTCTAATGTAAATATTTTTGAGTTTATAGAAGTTTAGACGTTATTGATTTATGTATCAACCACATTTTGTAAAAGAAGACAATTTTCGGCATATCACCATTCTAATATTTAAAATGTGTATCGCTCTCTTATCATAATTGTGTGCACTATTTGTCTATGCAATCAAAGTAATTAACTTATGCACCATCTTTTTCGTAACCAAATATTGAATGCATAAAATAATGATAATAATAATAATAATAATAATAATAATAATAATAATAATAATAATAATAATAATAATAATAATAATAATAATAATAATAATAATAATAATAATAATAATAATGAACAAAGGACTCAAGATATAATTATTAAAAAAGATGTATCCTCAAAAAATAATAGCATTCACTAAAACTAAGGGAAAATAGATTAACACTTCGAATTAGATTTAAAAGCTAAACAATTTTGCTGGAT
>NC_090733.1:15009158-15011658 GCF_036898095.1 Palaemon carinicauda | reverse complement strand
TTGATTTTTGTGGATGTTATGTAATGCTTTCCTTGAGTAATGTTGTGGTTAACTGCTTAATATATTCCGTGACTGACATTTTCCTTAGCGAGTGGAAATTTAGGTCTCTCTCTCTCTCTCTCTCTCCTCCTCTCTCTCTCCTCTCTCCTCTCTCCTCTCTCTCTCTCTCTCTCTCTCTCTCTCTCTCTGATAAAAAGGGACTGAGTTCGTACCAGTTAGACAGCCCCTGTGGTTCGTAGTTACTAAGAGAAAGAATATAAAGAAGAGAAAAGAAAAAATATACACAAAACGAAACCATGAGGGCCCGAACGATGTGATCCTGAACTCACACACCCGTGAATTAATCCATAAAATGTTTATAATATATACATGGGATTCTCTCTCTCTCTCTCTCTCTCTCTCTCTCTCTCTCTCTCCTCTCTCTCTCTCTCTCTCTCTCTCTCTCTCTCTCTCTCTCACACACACACACACACGATTAGGTAAGACTAATCTTAAGTCTTATATATCAAAGTGATAAAGCAAGACTATAATAATAATCGTAAGTCATATTGAATTTCCGAAGAAAAATATTAAAACATTTCAGTCACAGCTTAGAAGTAGTTGCTGAAGCTCTTTAGTAAAGCATTTTTTTTCTTGATAATTGATACAGAAAAGTAGCACCATATTTATACAAAGCATGGACAGAATAGGTTTCGTAATATTCCCTGACATATTGATTAATTTACTACAGTAAAATGGGCTATATAGATGAACACGTTTGATGTATATTGAGTACATTTCTTTTTCTTTTTACAGAAATATGGATTCCCCTGTTGACGATGTTAGGAACAACACAAAATTGGAAGGACAAAACATTTGTAGGATTCAATATGCTGCTATATGCCAGAGTACAGTTATAACAAGCAATTCTGGCTCAATTACTCTAAGGTTTTCGTTATATAAGGGTTGTAAAGTACCACAATTTCGTAGGAGAGGTCCTCCAAAATCCTGATAGGATTCATGTATACTACTGGATTTTAAATTGGTACATCTTACATCAAATATTTATAGTTTCCTTTTTTTCCCGTTCTTAGTTTTAAGAAAGGCTGGACCCCACCAAAATTTTCAAGGTCTCCGCATTAGATACTGTAATGTTCTTGCATTGAAGTTCATACAAAATTTTATGTGCATCCTGGCATCAGGATATTCCAAATAGATTTCACCAATTCAAGGTTATGTTGGTATTTTGGTATGAAGCTGGCCATGTCTATAACTTAAAATAGAAAGATCAGAGCAGAATACAACCTTCCATTTATATGGTGGTATCCATGTGCAAGAAGTCATAACAACTGTTGATATGTGAATGGCATACTTGACAGGTACATTGCCATCTCTTTCGATGCGTATACGTACTGCACCATCATGTTGCAAACAAAATATACGTTGAGTAGCCTAATCAGTGATATAGCTAACCATACGACGTACATACATACGTTGATCTCGGTCTACGAAAATTAATTATGTTTAATTTTGTAATACGTCGTGATGTGGTAATCCAGGTTTTTTTTTTTTTTTTTTTCACCTGTCCACGATGTGCACTATATCCGGCCTTATGGCATACGAGACCTTGAATCACCGGTATTCAACTCCGGCAAATAGGTTTGCTGTAGGTATATCTAGTATCTAATGATTTTGTCAACAACGAATATTCTATTTTGGTGACAGTATGGGAAGAGAGAGAGAGAGAGAGAGAGAGAGAGAGATAGAGAAGAGAGAGAGAGAGAGAGAGAGAGAGCATATCCTTTGAGTTATTATAACTGCGGCATCATGTTTTACAAGCTTAACTAGGAATCATTAAACGTTGCTCGTTACAGGGTCGATGTTAACGATGGCGAATGTGATCTAATAATAAGTACCTACGATCGTAAAATTTTAATGAGATTCTATTTGATTAAGGAAGATGCGGTTTTCCGTTTGATATAGGTATTCTTAGATTTGTTCTGTAGATATTGGCTATCTTTAAAATATATATATTTTTTTTAGCTTATCGCCGAGTTTCCTGAATCAATTAGAACATTATCTGATTAGATATGTTCTCGCTTAAGCATTTACTATAAAAACTATTTTTATTCATCAGCTATAAATATTTATAGTAAAATCTGTGTTTCTGGCTAGAAATATTTAAAAATTCTATTTCACATTGCTCACTTACACTCAAAACACACTCATTCATTCACGCAAAAATACGCCCAAATACTTTTTGGCCTTTTTGGGGGGTAGGGGTAGGGGGAAGGGGGGGGGGGGGAGTTCAAAAATTGAAGGTGGGGGCCTTTAGTTTTTAACCAGAGGAACCTACTGTCCATTTCTTCCCTTCCGCTTCCAGAACATTTTGTATGTGTGTGCGTGTTTTGACTTGCAACCAAATTCTTTGACTATAGATCTTTACAGGCCAATAAAAATGTCTTGAATATCTTTAATTATAATACAAGCCATTTTAGCGCAATCTTTCATTAAAATGGAC
>NC_090733.1:14998734-15008658 GCF_036898095.1 Palaemon carinicauda | reverse complement strand
TCTATAAACAGTATAAGTGTTTGTTATCTATCAGAATTTATTCTTATGACATTTTACATTCAATGCTCATATCAACAATCTCGTTTTATTTATGTTGCTACTATGCATAGATATTCTCTCTCTCTCTCTCTCTCTCTCTCTCTCTCTCTCTCTCTCTCTCTCTCTCTGATTTGAATACATCGAAACTTATATAAAATAGTTCAAAATCTAGTTATTACTACCTAATAGGTAGCTATGGTTAGAAAATTAATGATACGGACTGGAAAAAATCCTGAAATCTATTGTTCACGAATTTCTTTGTTTGCACAATGATCAGTATTATTGGTTGAAATACAAATAGCGATTTACAATACAATAACATGATATAAAATTACAAATTTACATGAATTTATTTTGATTTTTGTGGATGTTATGTAATGCTTTCCTTGAGTGATGTTGTAGTTAACTGCTTAATATATTCCGTGACTGACATTTTCCTTGGCGAGTAGAAATTTAGATCTCTCTCTCTCTCCCTCTCTCTCTTTCTCTCTCTCTCTCTCTCTCTCTCTCTCTCTCTCTCTCTCTCTCTGATAAAAAGGGACTGAGTTTGTAGCAGTTAGACAACCCCTGTGGTTCATAATTACCAAGAGAAAAAATATAAAGAAGAGAAAAGAAAAAATATACACAAACGAAACCATGAGGGCACGAACGATGTGATCCTGAACTCACACATGTGAATTAATCCATAAAATGTTTATAATATATACATGGGACTCTCTCTCTCTCTCTCTCTCTCTCTCTCTCTCTCTCTCTCTCTCTCTCTCACACACACACGAATGGTTAGACTAATCTTAAGTCTTATATATCAAAGTGATAAAGCAAGACTATAATAATAATCGTAAGTCATATTTAATTTCCGAAGAAAAATATTAAAACGTTTCAGTCACAGCTTAAAAGTAGTTGCTGAAGCTCTTTAGTAAAGCATTTTTTTTTTTTTCTTGATAAATGATACAGAAAAGTAGCACCATATTTATATGCAGCATGGACAGAATAGGTTTCCTAATATTCCCTGACATATTGATTAATTTACTATAGTAAAATGGGCTATATAGATGAACACGTTTGATGTATATTGAGTACATTTCTTTTTCTTTTTACAGAAATATGTATTCCCCTGCTGACGATGTTAGGAACAACACGAAATTGGAAGGACAAACATTTGTAGGATTCAATATGCTGCTATATGCCATAGTAAAGTTACAACAAGCAATTCTGGCTCAATTACTCTAAGGTTTTCGTTATATAAGGGTTGAAAAGTACCACAATTTCGTAGGAGAGGTTCTCCAAAATCCTGATAGGATTCATGTATACTACTGGATTTTAAATTGGTACATCTTACATCAAATAGTTATAGTTTCCTTTTTTTCCCGTTCTTAGTTTTAAGAAAGGCTGGACCCACCAAAATTTTCAAGGTCTCCGCTTAGATATGTTCTTACATTGAAGTTCATACAAAATTTTATGTGCATCCTGGCATCAGGATAATCCAAAATAGATTTCACCAATTCAAGGTCATGTTGGTATTTTGGTATGAAGCTATAACTGAAAATAGAAAGATAAGAGCAGAATACAACCTGTCATTTATTTGGTGGTATCCATGTGCAAGAAGTCATAACAACTGTTGATATGTGAATGGCATACTTGGCAGGTACATTGCCATCTCTCTCGATGCGTATACGTACTGTACCATCATGTTGCAAACAAAATATTACGTCGTAGCCTAATCAGTGATATAGCTAACCATAGGACGTACATACGTACGTTGATCTCGGTCTACGAAAATTAATTATGTCGTGATGTGGTAATCCACGTTTTTTTTTTTTTTTTTTTTTTTTTTTTTTTTTTTTTTTTCACCTGTCCACGATGTGCACTATATCCGGCCTTATGGCATACGAGACCTTGAATCACCGATATTCAACTCCGGCAATAGGTTTGCTGTAGGTATATCTAGTATCTAATGATTTTGTCAACAACGAATATTCTATTTTGGTGACAGTATGGGAAGAGAGAGAGAGAGAGAGAGAGAGAGAGAGAGAGAGAGAGAGAGAGAGAGAGAGAGCATATCCTTTGAGTTATTATAACTGCGGCATCATGTTTTACAAGCTTAACTAGGAATCATTAAACGTTGCTCGTTACAGGGTCGATGTTAACGATCGTAAAATTTTAATGAGATTCTATTTGATTAAGGAAGACGCGGTTTCCGTTTGATATAGTATTCTTAGATTTGTTCTGTAGATATTGGCTATCTTTAAAACATATTTTTTTTAGCTTATCGCCGAGTTCCCTGAATCAATTAGAACATTTTCTGATTAGATATGTTCTCGCTTAAGCATTTACTATAAAAACTATTTTTATTCATCAGCTATAAATATTTATAGTGAAATCTGTGTTTCTGGCTAGAAATATTTAAAAATTCTATTTCATATTGCTCACTTACACTCAAACACACTCATTCATACACGCAAAAATACGCCCAAATACTTTCTGGCCTTTTTGGGAGGAGGGGTGGGGGGAGGGGGGGGGGGTTCAAAATTGAAGGTGGGGGCCTTTAGTTTTTAACCAGAGGAACCTAATGTCCATGTTGACCCTAACCCTCACGCAGCTTTAGCGCTCACATTTCTTCCCTTCCGCTTCCAGAACATTTTGTATGTGTGTGTGTGTGTTTTGACTTGCAACCAAATTCTTTGATTATAGGTCTTTACAGGCCAATAAAAATGTCTTGAATATCTTTAATTATTATACAAGCCATTTTAGCGCAATCTTTCATTAAAATGGACTGAGCAAGGACTTTTAAAAAATAATTATTTCTGGTAGGCGATGCTGTAATATTTTCAAAAAGTCAAATCTATAAATATTAGGAAACCAGTGGAGACAACCTATACCATGTTTAATAGCATCAATGTAACAGGTACAAGAACTGTTTTGTCATATCCCATTTTCTTTAAATTGTCAATTGACTATTTGATTATTATAACTAATCAAACTAGAAAGCTCAGTTGATATTTTTGTTAATTTGTGTAGTCCTTCCATATTTTCTGCTTATTCTATTCGCAATAATTTCTATTAAGTATAGTTTACTTTGGCGGTGCTTTGCAATTGTAATAATCTATTTGAAGTTTTCCTCAATTACATTGTTAAAAAGATTTATAAATATTTAGTTGATGAACAATATATTCCGATAGATTTCCTTTGAGTTAACTGTTTATATATGCATTATGTGATCCATATATTCAACGTGTTATAGCGTTAACCAAAGAACAATTCATCCGCTTAAGATAATAGTGGGATTGATCATATACGCAAGTATCTACTGGAGATACCTTTGGTCCACCTTGATGATTAGTAAGTAAGGATAAGCTATATCAATCTTGATATAGGTAGTCAATTCAACGGAAATAATAATAATAATAATAATAATAATAATAATAATAATAATAATAATTTCTTATATAATAAAGAGTAATTTTCTGGCTATATAAAGATAAATTTCTTTCCTATCACGCTAACCAATAGGGGAAACAGTGAGTGGTCATACCCTTGGGAGAGGGGTTACGCTGAGAGTTACACTGGAAAAACCACAAACTCCCACAAATTGCAAAACCTGCATGTTGTAGCTCGGAAGGAGAAAGGGGTGGGAAGGATTTGGTGTGTGTTTGAGTGTTTGTTCATAAATATCTAAATGTTTACCCGACATTTTTGACGGGTTTCATACACTAGTAATAATAGTAATTGTTGAGAGAGGGTTTCAAAATAAGACTTGTATCATATTGATCATATTTGACATCAATATATTTGAATGATTTCATACAAACCAGAATACAGTAATTCCGCATATGGAATGATTAGTGATAAGATATCAGTTCGAAAAAAAGAGAAATAAATATACAAATAAATAGTTAAATTTTCAGTAGCGTATTAAAACGATGCCCCATAGTGACCGATAATGCAGTCGATTTTGTAAACACTAATGTAACACTAATTTTTAACAAATCGAGAAAAATAATCATTGACGTATTCAATCCCAAAACTTCCGGGTATGTTATATCGATGCAAAGTGAAAATAATTTGTGGATTTCATTGTTATAAATATTTTCTGAAATGGAAACGTTTCCGCTTCTACACACATTTTTTTCCCAATACATTTCATACTCGAAATATTTCAATGGAATGGAGCACAATGTAATCGCCCAGCATTGAAAATACAGTTATCATATAGAAAACAATAGAAGGATTTCAGTGTTTTCCCTTTGAGTATTTGAGTCAAATCTGATTTATTTATCAATCTATTCATCTGCATCAATAATAATAATAATAATAATAATAATAATAATAATAATAATAATAGTAAATTAATTAATCAATACTAAAAATGAAACAATAATAATAATTGAGGAGTCACCAACAGAAATAATCTAAAAATATCTAAACGATATTCAATTTCCTTATTTTACGAGTCTACAATGTCGCATAACTATACATGGTGTGGCATTTTTACTTGTAATGATGTTATCCCAATTCAACATTTCATGTGTATGAATCTTTAGATTTATGACCCCTGTTAATGAATTTTAGTATTTGATAGATATTATATATATGATAAGAAAACGAACGAATTTCTACTATATTTAAATGCGTAACCCATTAGTATTTCTGAAAAAAAAGAAGAAAATAATTGATACTGAAAGTTGAGGGATACAAAATTAATAGATACTTTCCAAACACAGAAGGTAATTTAGAGATTCTATACAAAATACGAGGATAAAAAGAATGAAATGAAGTTACAATTCACGTTTTCTTTTTAGCAGAGGCAAATCCAAAATTTTACATAAAATATGTTGTTAGAATGCATGAACAGAGTTCAAAATTTTCTGAGAGATAATATAAACATAATCTTATGATTTACATGACATTTCTCTATATTATTATTATTATTATTATTATTATTATTATTATTATTATTATTATTATTATTATTATTATTATTATTATTAATTGCTAAGCTAAAAACCTAGTTGGAAAAGCAAGATGCTGTAAGCCCATGGGTCTCAACAGGGAAAATAGCCCAGTGAGGAAAGGAAACAAGAAAAAAGTCAATATTCTAAGAACAGTAACAACATTAAAATAAATATTTGCTATATAAACTATAAATACTTTAATAAAAAAAGAGGAAGAGAAACTAGATAGAATAGTGTGGCCAAGTATACCCTCAATCACGAGAACTCTAACCGAAGACAACGGAAGACCATGGTAAAAAGGCTATGGCACTACCCAAGAAGACTAGAGAACAATGGTTTGATTTTGGAGTGTCCTTCTCCTAGAAGAGCTGCTTACCATAGCTAGAGAGTCTCTTCTAACCTTACCAATAGGAATGTAAGCAATTAACAATTATAATGCAGTAGTTAACCCTCTGGATGAAGAAAAATGGTTTGGTATTCTCAGTGTTGTCATGTGTATGGGGACAGAGGGGAATATGTCAAGAATAGTCCAGATAATTCAGTGTATGTGTAGGCAAAGGGAAACAACCGTAACCAGAGAAAAGGATCTAATGTAGAATTGTCTTGCCAGTCAAAGGACCCATTAACTTTCTAGCGGTAGTATATCAACGGGTGGCTGGTACCCTGGCCAACATTTCTATTAAAAGAGGGGATGATTGACACTTATTCCCATGGGAAATACTATTTCACTTGTATTTTTCCTGCATGTATGATATCGAAAAAAAAACATTTGAGAAACTTATTTCAATATTTTATCATAATAATAGATACTTAATATTTAATATGTCTATGATTCCAGGAATTTTACATTATATAAGGGGCACAAATTGATTGACATAATACATATCTATTGCAAACAATTAAAATCTATTTTACAACAATGTCAATAACAAAACATGTGTATATCACAGACTATTTTCGGCAAAAATTTACAATATAAAGTATAATGTGGTTTGAATTCAATTTACAGTAATACATATTACACAGCACAAACGTAACACACACACGTACATACATATATATATATATATGTCTATATATATATATATATATATATATATGTATAAATATAAATATATATATATATATATATATATGTATATATATATGTATATATATATATATATATATATACACACACATATATATATATATATATATACATATATACCCATATATATATATATATATATATACATATACATATATATATATATATATATATGTATATATACATATATATATATATATATATGTATATATATATATATATATATATGTATATATACATATATATATATATATATATATGTATATATACATATATATATATATATATATATGTATACATATATATATATATATATATATGTATATATATACATATATATATATGTATATATATATATATATATATGTATATGTATATGTATATATATATATATATATATATGTATATATACATATATATATATATATATATATATGTATATGTATATGTATATGTGTATATATATATATATATATGTACATATACATATACATATATATATATATATATATACATATATGTATACATATATATATATATATATATGTATATATACATATATATATATATATATATATGTGTGTGTATATATATATATATATATATACATTGGGCTTTGTTATTATTATTATTATTATTTTTAATTTAATTTTAAAGATTATTACATAAGTTACAAGCCTTGTTGGAAGAGCAGGATGGTATAAACCTGAGAGCTCCAACAGGAAAAAAGGAAGCCCATATGGCTCTTTTTCTGTATCTAAATGTTCTTCTCGTCGTAATTTTTAATAGCTATCGGCGTAGTAACTGGCTTATGTTTTAAGGCTTTATTAAGATTCCAAGTTCCTGATGTGAAGGTTAAATAATTGTCTTTTCGGAGAAAGAGTGATTTACTCCTCACTATTTGATTATGTTTACCAAAAACTCCACACCCAATGCATATCCATTTTCTAATTTCGGTCTCGTGTCCTGTTGCAACCCTTACTGTCTGTCCTAAGTATGTATATTCTTTAAAAATTTCTTGAAGCTTGCCCATAACTCTATTTTGTTTTATCCTTTGCATTCTCGTTGAAAATTATCTTAGTTTTGCTCATTCATTTTCAGTCCATCATTCCTGCTTTCTCTATTCAAACATTCTATCATCTTTTGCAATTTCTCCAAGGATTGACTAAACAAAACTACATCATCTGTAAATTTCAAGTTGATAAGTAATATTAATTCCTACATTTTCCATTTTTCTTTTCATAAAACTTTTTTGAATAATTTAATAAATATGGGGTCACGCTGTTTAATTCTTTCCTTTTCATTTATAATTTTTTTTACTATCATTATGTAGTCTTAGGAATGGTGTACTTCCTTTATAGATTTCTAAAAGCAATCTAACAAATTATTTATCTATTCTTTGTCTTTGAAGGGCTTTCATTATTGCTGACGTTTTGACAGAAACAAAGCATTTCTCATAGTCTATAAATGCCATAAATAGGGATTTGTCACAGTCTAGTGATTTTTCTATTTGTTGGTTAATTAAATGGATATACTCATTTATTGAATACCTACTGCTTAGCAGTCTTTCTATTGGGCTAAATAATGATCTTTTTATATATTTTGTATATTAAGGAGAGTAATATCATTGGAGGTTTTCCAGGTCTCTAGTGTCTCCTTTTTTTGAGAACTAGTATGATGATAAAGTATCCCCAAGCAGTAGGTATAGAGTATTCTTGCTGTAATTTTTTGCAAAATTCAATCAATTGTTATGCCATCTTCTCCTGCTGCCTTACCTTTTTTCATGCCTTTTAATGTTTTCTTTCCTTTTTATACCTTTTACGTTTGGTACGGGCTCAGGTGTTTCATTATTTATATTTACAAAATTATTTCTATATCAGTATTGTATAGCATTGTATAGAAATCCTCGGCCATTTTATCACTCCATTTCTATTGTTCATAATATTTCCATTTTCATCATTTGACGAAAACTTCTGTTGCCTCCCTGTTCAATGTCTTCTTTTCTTTAATTTAATGTTTATTCCTTTCTTTAGTGTTTCCTTAATTTTAGTATGGTTTTGTTTACAGATGTATTGTTTTTAGTTTGTTCATTTTATTTTCAGATAGTACTGCTAATTAAATTTCATCTTCCTCGGATTTGACCGTCATTTCCAGTATTTTCTTTGTTAGATTTTTTGTCTTCTCTGATCGGTTTCCTTGATCTTTTTTAGGAACTTTACAACCTATATTCTCTGCTGATTCCGATAGGAATTTTGTTGAATTACTATTCATCGCTTTTTTTTTTTATCCATTTCTATTTTAACATGTAGCTGGGAGTACTTACAGTATTTTGTGCTTCAAAACTAAACGAGTAAGATTATCCTCTTATTATTAAAGTGTCTAATTTCTTTTTTTGAGATTAGCATTTGCGTGTCTTCCCTCAGATATAAACACACACACATACAAACACACACACACACACACACACACATATATATATATATATATATATATATGTATATATATATATATATATATATACATATATATATATATATATATATATATGATAAATATTTGCACATTTAGACGTGTATTTATATTCAAATAAGCCATATATTTTTGCTACATTATTATCTGGATTCACTTAACGACCTCGGGATCAGAGCCCCAGGCGAAATTACACAAAGATAAGAGCTTGTGACCGGCCGGGAATCGAACCCTGGTCCGGAAAGCTTGTAGAGACAGTGACTATCACTGTCTGTTCGATTCCCGGCCGGTCACAAGCTCTTGTCTTTGTATGGTTTCGCCTGGGGCTCTGATCCCGTGGTCGTTAAGAGAATCCAGACATTAACTAGCAAAAATATATGGCTTATTTGGATATATATACACACACACACATATATATATATATATATATATATATATATGTATATATATATATATATATATATATATATGTGTGTGTGTGTGTGTGCGTGTGTGTGTATAACCTTTACATTAATTATTAAGCATTTACAACTATCAATAATGTGGTAATCATATCCTTCAGCTTTTCTACACAATGAAATTACAGAAAGGTGATAGATGACACAATAAAATCATGATATAAAAAAGAGATTATATCCTTCGTATGAAAATTCAAATAAAAAGAAAAGCTGAATTAATAAAAAGAATTTATGACATTTTCGTGTCAGCCAGACTTACGGCGTCAATGATGACAAGATATTCAAACGAGACGAAATATGGTTCTAGGAAAAGAGGTTCCTTGACACTAATTGCCAGTTACGATTTCGAACTCTTGTCGTTTGACCCGGATACGACTCACAAATAACCCGGTAACGATCAAAGTAAAAATAGGTTTCCGTTGAGAACTTTTGATTGGAACAAATGCCCGTTTTGGATGCGGGCTATCTTCTTTGCATTTGAAGTCCGGTTATGTCTCAATCTTTTTTATTTGTAATGAATTTGTGAAGAGATTTTCGATATGATAAATCGTAGGATAAGATGTTGAGGATAAACTTACACAAGTTAATTTGGTTACAATTATGTTTTTAGTAGAAATAAAAAAAAAATTTACTTTGTCTAGGTGCTAGCATATCTTATTAACTAACATAAGTTAAATTTAGAGTATTATATAATTACATAAGCCATCCTAAGTTAGCAGTATATCTAAAATCAGTTTAGGATAAAATATCTATACAGTTATTTATCTTATGTATGGATGGAATTGCGTATGTATGTAGAAATACTTCACAAATAAAGAAACTGGCGATATTTCAGTGTTGCAAACATCCTTACCATACTCTTGGATTACCAATAAAACAAAGGAAAAGAACGACATTGTGAATTCTCAGAGGTATT
>NC_090733.1:14983734-14996234 GCF_036898095.1 Palaemon carinicauda | reverse complement strand
CCTTGAGAGTCAAAGCTTCAGTTTTTAGAATAAGCGAAAGAATAGAGTTTTAGCTTTAGCAAAAGAAAGCTGAAAAGGACATTTTCGTTCTGGAAGATGATGTGTAAAAGAGAAAGAGTAAAGGCAAACAATCCTCATGACTGTAAAACTTGAAAAAGAAACAACACAGTATTATAATTATTACATACGAGGGAAGTGTAATATACTAAAAGAGCCAGAAATTAAAATTTAATTAGTATAAAAAATGTAGTTAGGTATTATGCAACAGAAAGTATACAACTGAGAGAGGAGGTATTACGTCATAGCTGGTTAAACAGAGAGAGCGGGTTTGGAGGTAGGTGGGGAACTGTGGTAGTAGACACACGCCCGCCACCGCACACACACATACGCACACACACACACACACACATATATATATATATATATATATATGTTTATACATATGTATATATATGGTATATATATGTATATATATATACACACACACACACACACATATATATATATATATATATATATATATATATATATATATATATATATACATATTTATAGATGGAGAGATAGATAGATTAAGTTTTTACTTGTATTATGTTATAGAACCTGTGGGAACACTATTCCAATAAATGTTATTGCGAAGATGTAAACATTGTAATGACTTGTAACTTGAAGATGTCGTTGTATTTAATAACAAAATGTTCAGTCTGATTCTCATTGCCTTTTAACGCGCCAAGCTTTTCTTATTCACCATTATTCCGCCCATCACGACAAGGAATTCTTTAGAGATAACGATTAGATATACAATATATAGAGAACTGTAGTATGTGTCAGCAGACTGGACCAGTTTTTCTCGATGATTATTGCTTTTGTGGAGACATTTCCTACATACCAGGTGTGATATTGACAAACTTCAAGTATTATTTTAAAGCTGATGAATACATTAGATAACAAGGAAACACTGGAAGAATGAATGTCACCGGAATCATTGAGCCTTCTTATCATAATCATCTATATCTAAATCTACGAACTGGAAAAATTCGGAGTTGAATTTCACTAAAATCTATCTATTACTTCATAGAGATTTATAAAGCTAAGGCCTGTAACACAACTCGATAATTCTGTAGATTATCATTATTTGGGGTACCGTGATTATTTTTAGAATATTGTAAGACATTGTAAATATCTATTTTAAACCTAAAAGATGGTTATTGACATTGTTTGCTGCCTATTATATCATTTGGCTGTTACAGTTTTCCTGTTTCTTGCTATATACTGTTTATATATATATGCATAAATAAATGGAAAAATTAATTGATATACTGTAAATATATAGGCTATATATATATATATATATATATATACTGTAATATATATATATATATATATATATACTGTAATATATATATATATATATATATATATATGTATATATATATATATATATATTCAGCCAAGGCCACAGGAAAAATAAAAGAAGGTATACCGAGCGCTTTCGTGTTATTTCAACACATTTTCGAGGTACAAACTCTATTCTTTCGCTTATTGTACCTCGAAAATGTGTTGAAATAACACGAAAGCGCTCGGTATACCTTCTTTTATTTTTCCTGTGGCCTTGGCTGAATATATTGTCACGCGCTATTTAGTGACTTATAAGCATATATATATATATATATATATACATGTGTATATATATATATATATATATATACATATATATATATATATATATATATACACATATATATATATATATATATATTATATATATATATATATATATATATATTAACATTGTTCTCTTATTAAAACTAATTGAATATACTTTCTTCGGTCTGAACTGCAAGAAAATATGCGTGACGAATCCTTGCTTTCAAACGAAAAAAAAATATATGGTAGGTTTGCCTGAGCACCAGCTACCCATTAAGATACAACTGGTAGAGAGTTTTTGGGTTCTTTCTCTAGCAAGACATTACTATATAGGATTCCTCACCCCTTTCCCCTCTTACGACTAACTTTTTCTTTTTTTCACCCTTACGCCGAAGAATCTGGCCTATTATCTCCACTTCTTGACTGTCCTCATTCACCTGACAACATTGAGATTACCAAACAATCCATCTTCGTTCAAGTGGTTAACTATTGCCCTCAATCGTTCTGTGGCTACTTTCCTGTAAGTAAAGGTGCGGAATACTCTTTAACTATGGTAGGCGCCGTTTCTAGATGTACACTCCAATATCAAAGCAGTGTTCTTTAGTCTTGGGTGGTGCCATAGCCTATGTACCATGGTCTTTTACCTTTTTGAGGTAGAGTTTTCCTGCTTGAGAGTACACTCTATGACGTAATTCTATTTTATTTCACATATTGTTTTTTCTTAAGTTTTTATACTTTATGTATAAAAGAATTATTTTAATGTTGTACTATTCATCACATATTTCATTTAGATTGTTCATTAAATCGTTTATTGTTTATTTCCCTATTCCCTTTCCTTACTGGGCTATTTTTACCCTGTTGGAGCCCTTGAAATTATAGAATCCTACTTTTCCAAATAGGGCTGTAGCTTAGCATATAATAATAATAATAATAATAATAATAATAATAATAATAATAATAATAATAATAATAATAATAATAATAATGAGAAAAATAATAACAATAATGATAATGATAATAATAAAAATTTTGTTCTCTATATATATTGATGACCCACTATCCAGCACCAGAGCAATTAACTTTGCACTAGATGTTATCCTATGGTAAAAAAAAAAAAAAAAAAAAAAAAAAAAAAAACTCAGTTTAGAAAATGCAAATTTCCCGGAGCATGAATAAATTGACGTTTTCACAACAGATCGTAGTATTTCTTAAATATCACTCAACCCCTCCCCCCACCCCTTCACTGTCTCTTTCTCACCAATCTTTTATCAGAATTTGTAAGGAAATCGTTTCTGACAACATCTATGACACTATCAAGATATGTATCATAGTTAGAAGTTTGCAATTCAAAACTATTTCAAATCTGTCCACGAAAGTACCCTTTTATTACTAGAGAATATTTTTTATTTGAATAACATGTACTCGTTATTATCATTGAATTGTTGCACGATGGATTATAATTTATGGGGAGAAAGAATTTATATATATTGTTTACATTCAGAAGAGGTTTGGGATAACGATTAAAAAATATAATGTTTGATGATAGGGTAACTCCAGGCAAATGTGCTACCACTTAATCGCAACAATATTGATCAAAGCCTAAAATATCTTCCAATCTTCTTTTTCTATCAGCGCGGTTTTTTTGCCATTCGTATGGGGTCACACGGTTACCTTCTTTTAAAGGACTTTGCTATTGCTTTTGGGGTGAACCGTAGTCCCGACCGGCTGCCCAGCCTGGCGTTGAGCAGACCAAGTGAAGAGGAGAATTATCCATCTTCGGTGAGCAATTAATTATAATAAAACGATCAATCCCTCGTGATGCTTTCTCAAAGTAACTATAATATTTAAACGTCGAGTAAGTACCTGCTCGAAAAACTCGTATGGCATCAAACCCCTTCTGTATCATTAAAAATAGATTTTTGCGAAAGAGATAATGGATATGAAAAATTACTGCATCATTTCCGAATTGATTGAATTTTATACGTGGCTAATCTCTTTCCTGATCACAAATCAAATAAGATTAATGATACTTACTAATATATATATATATATATATATATATATATATATATATATATATATATATATATATATATATATATATATATATATATATATATATATATATATATATATATATATATATATATATATATTATGAGCATTTGGTATGTCATGTTCATATAAAGATTCAATATGATATCTACCACTGCTAATATAACTTTGATGTACTTCCCATTGCCCCATTGCACAAATCAACATCAGTACATACAGAATAAAAGGGAATTTGACGAGCATATGGTATTTTCCTAGGATTCTCAGAAGGTAAGAAAAAGTTTTAAAGTAAAATTTTTCACCAGTTTCAGCAACTGAGTCAACTGACCGAAGTATCTTTATGCTGCTAAATTCTCATTTCTTATCTATTCTGTTACATGATGTTTCTTGGCTCATTTGATTTAGACGAATATGTAAAAACACACTTTCTAATTTTCTTAATCACGTAATGTCTGAAATAAACGTCCAACAATTATACATGTTAACCATCTCTTTTCCTTCTACTTGATAAAGAATAGTTGGAATTCAATTATACTGAAGCTTGGTTTGATATCATTACCCACAACTTTGCTATGGCTAATATTTCCAAGGATATACTCCATCATGACGACATTGTAAAGCCAAATGCTAGTGTAATCAGTACATGATTGCACCAACTGTGTGTCACACGATCGTACATAGTTCATTGTGTTTGTATATTATGCTTGTATCTTCGCTCTTCCCTCGCACTAAAAAAACCTGAATAAACATGTCTGTTTTTCTCATCGGTAACAGTGTCTGTTTTGAACCTGATATTTCTTGTTGCTTTGAGGTTTTGTATGTAAAAGAGAGTGTTTTATAATAAATGACTCAGTTGCTTTCATCCTGTCTTTGAGTTACAACCTTCTGTCGGCATGTCACATTGGTGACCTCGGAAGTAGACTCGCTCCTCCCGCCTTCCACCCCCCTTTCTCCACCATTGTTGGTACTATGGCGGACTATACGGAAGTTATTGCTGCGACTCAACTATTGAAACTTTCATCATTCGCCAGCAGAGAGGCGTTTGCTTTGTTTCAGCGTGCAGAAGTCGAGTTTCGCATCAAGGGTGTGACACGCTCAGCAACCAAAGCAGATTATATTCTTGTGGTGATACCCGAGGACACCTTCCTGGAAATATCTCACTGGCTTTGTGAACAAGGACACACCCCAATAGCGTATGACGCAATCAAAACATACCTTCTGCAACAATAATGGCCGTTGCCGGCCGCCTGTATAGCAAAGCTTTTTCAGCTCTCGCAACAGCCGTTGGGGGACCAAAGGACTTGGCTCGCCCTCAGGGAAATGACCAGTATCGTTTGCCTGCAACCTGCTGTACACTGCTCTCCTCGTGAGGTGAACCTACTTCGTGCACTTTGGAAACGCCGTTTACCTGGACCTATACGCGCTGCCATACCGATGTCGATAGTTTACCCATAAAGGACTTGATGACCAAAGCTGACGCCCTTATGGACAGCAACTTCAAGACCTCCATCAACACCTCCACCGCAGACGAAGAGGACGCCTTTTCAACGTCAACCGAAGCTTAAGTGAATACCGTAAGATATACATGCCTACCCTGTGATGTGCCGAAGCGGCGACAAAGTCACCCACCACCCACCATTTGCTCGCGCCCCAACCAACGACTTCTACATCCACTTACTACCTCCCACCCGTCGCAGTTTTGCTACTACCACACCAGATTCAGGTCAACCGCGAAGAATTGTGCTAAGGATTGTCAGTGGCCAAAAAAATTGTAAGTAGGCCATCACTTGTGGCATGGCCTCCCGTGTTTCTAATCTTTTTTTTTACATGATGCAGGAACGGGCGTGCAATTTTTGGTAGACACGGGTGTTTGTCGTTCTCTTTTGCCAAGGGAACTCTTCAGGACACCGCGTAGTCGGTCTACGTCTGCCGACGTCCGCTTGGTACCTGCCACCAGATCTGCGATACCCACCTAAGGTTACGAGAACCTCACATTATTGTTCGGAAACTGTAAATTTAATTGGAAGTTTCTCGTGTCTGACGTCATATTGCCAATCCTAGGTGCAGATTTTCTCTCTCATTTCCACCTTCTGGTCAATATCGCCCACCGACGATTGGTCAACACAGACTCGTTCTTGTCGACACTTCTTAAACCCGCCCCCTGCAACCTTGTTCTCCACATCAGCTCACCCACGGATGCCTACGCCCACCTCCTCACGTCTTATCCGGAAGTTTTCCGTCCAGAACTTTGCCAAACGCCCACGGCTCCTGCCAAGCACGGTATTTATCACCATATCAAGACGACGGGACTCCCGGTCTTCGCAAAATACAGACGTCTGGCACCGGAACCATTGGCTGCCGCAAAACAGACGTTCACCGAAATGGAGGAAATGGGCTTTTGCAAAATGCCTCCAGCCCATGGTTGTCACCCTTACACATCGTTCTGAAGAAAGACGGCTCCCTTCATCCGTGCGTGGATTACAGGCACCTGAACTTGCAAACAGAACCGGATCACTACCCCCTCCCAAATGTTGCCGACGTGACCTCCTACCTGCACAAAGCGAAGGTTTTCTCTACGCTCGACCTCCTGAAGGGGTATTATCAAGTGCCTCTAAACCTAGAAGACATCCCCAAGACTGCCATCACCACTCAGTTTGGTAAATACACCTTCAATTACTTCTGTTTTGGCCTTCATAATGCTGGGGCCACGTTTCAACGTCTCATGGATGGTATCTTATGGGACCTCCATTTCTGTGTATGTTATGTGGATGACATACTTGTGTTCTCCTCCTCAAAAGAAGAACACCTCTGTCACCTGAGCATCGTGCTCGACCGCGTGCAACAAAACTGTCTTTTAGTCCGGTACGACAAGTGTACCTTTGGCACCAACAAAGAGTCGTTCTTAGGGCACCGTATCACTCCTGATGGAGTCCATTCTCTCCCTGAGAAGGTAGCAGCCGTTCAGGACTTCCCCGCGCCGTCGAACTTCAAAGCTCTGCAGGAATTCTTGGGCATGATCAATTATTATCACCGTTTTCTGCCAGCCATTGCTGCCACTGTTGCTCCCCTCTACACTTCCCTTAAGATGAAGCCAAAGGACCTGAAGTGGGGTCCCCTTCATGAATCGGCCTTCTGTAATGCAAAGAAGTCCCTATCAACCGCTGCGGCTCTCACTTTTCCTATCCCATATGCCCCTCTCCTTCGCTCCACCAATGCCAGCAACGTCTCTATTGGTGCAGTACTCGACCAGGTGGTCAACGGCTCACCCTGCCCATTAGCCTTCTTCAGCAGAAAACTCTCCAAGGCAGAATCGGGTTATTCTACCTTCGATTGCGAATTACTGGCGGTGCACTTGGCTATCTGTCACTTTTGCCATTTCTTAAAAGGTACGCCATTCGTCATTCTCACAGACCATAGGCCTTCAATACGTCCCGGGGAAAATGATTCCTGTTCCCAATGCCCTTTCAAAAAACACGTTGGCTGCCGTTCAACTGGGATGGGATTACAACGCTCTGGGTGAAGCCCAATGACAGGATCCAGAGTATCAAGCATGTAGAACATCCTGCACGTCCCTCTGTTGGGAAGACTTCCCCCTCGAAGACTATGTGACGTCAGTAGTGGTAGACTGCGACCTTAGATTCCTGCTCCCATGCGCCGGCAGGTGTTTGATTTCATTCACGTCCTTTCACATCCCTCGTGCCGTTCTACTGCACAGCTGCTGAAGAAGAAGTTCATTTGGCACGGCATTTCTAAGGATGCTAAGGATTGGGTCCGTGTCTATACTTCTTGCCAAACTTCTAAAGTACATCGACACACAGATTCAGGATTGGGCACCTTTCTTCAACCTCAGCGTCGTTTGGCACACATTCACGTCAATTTTGTAGGCCCCTTACCCACATCACAAGGAGATCATTACCTGTTTACCATCATCGACCACTCCACTCGGTGGCCTGAAGCTATTCCCATGGAAACTACAACGTCCGCCTCATGTGCATCTGCCTTACTCACATGATGGATTGCAAGATTTGGTATCCCTGAGCATATTACTTCTGAGAGGGGTACCACTTTCACCTATCAATTGTTGACATCATTAGTAAATCTCCTGGGCATCACCCTACATCACACAACGGCCTACGACCCCACTGCCAATGGAATGGTTGAACGTTTTCATCGCACCCTCAAGGCAGGTTTGATGTCCCGCTGCAAGGATTCCAAATGGTTTACTCAGCTTCCCTGGGTCCTCCTGGGACTAAGGACCACTCCTAAAGATGCCCTGGACGTCTCGGCAGCTGAAATGGTGTATGGCGACCCGTTGGTCGTCCCTGCCGATTTTTATCCTTCTACAACCTCCTCCGACGATCTTCAGCGCATACGTCACATCGCGGGAAAATTTACTCCATGCCGCCAGATTTACAAGCCCCCAGCAAAGCATCACATACCAACAGACTTGCACTCTGCAACGCACGTCTTCCTGCGCAACAACACTAGCAAGCCACCGCTAACGCTCCCTTAAAGGGGCCTTTACCTGTGATCAGACGCAGTCTGAAAGCATTCTTACTAAACATTCGTGGCAAAGAAGACTGGGTCTCCATTGATCATCTAAAACCTGCTTATCTCCTGCCTGATGACCCGCCTACAGTTTGCCTCTCTAGATCAGGGCGCCCTATTTAACATGTACAGTATGTAATTTTTTTTTTGGGGGGAGCCATGTACCAACTGTGTGTCACACGATCGTACATAGTTCATTTTGTGTATATATTAGGCTTGTATCTTCACTTTTTTCTCACACTAAAAAACCTGAATATACATGTCTGTTTTTCTCATCGGTAATGGTGTCTGTTTTGAATATGAAATGTTTTGTTGCTTTGAGCTTTTGTATATAAAGGAGAGTGTTCTATGATGAACTGACTCAGTTTCTTTCATCCTGTCTTTAAGTCACAACCCTCTCTCTGCCCGTCACATGATTAACATATAACTGTTTACTACATGAATTGTATATAAATGTTGTCATGTAAATTACGAACTTATGTGTACAGCCATGTACTTTTTCGTGTCTTTTCTGTACACTTTTTTTATTCATTTAAGTGTTTTAATTCTTTTACTTTGGCTTCTAAACGGGAAGTAGGGAGTCACTCTCTTTATTCCTTAAAGGCCCATGGAAGCAACATGAAAACTCCTCTAGTTTATGCACCTTTGAGTCTGCATGAGGGTGAGGTTTTAATAATGGCTTTTTATTACTATCTTCACAGTCACAACGTATTAATTTCCTGAGAGTTATTAAGTAAAAAATTATATTTACTTTTTATATCCTATGCATATGGAATACTAGAAAGCGATATCAGACTACTAAAGTGTGATATTGATTTCAAATCAATTCAAATAACTCATAAGTCGATTTAGCATAATTATAAACAAAGAGATTGACTCCAAAAACTTAAAAGAAAGGTCAGTTAGTTCTTCAGATATGCCACTGTTGTGCAAGGTATCAGCGCCAGTATTTTGTAAATATGACAATTAAAAAAACGCATAGCCTGATTTTGATATTATCGAGAAATGGTATCTATAGTCCTTAATGGTTAAAATAACCAGTCGGTCATTAAGACATTATGGGAGATCTTTCTTCAGCTGCTCAAGCATGACCTATATAACTTCAATTTAAACCTTCTTGAGGGAAAAAATTATAGTGAAAAGGAGCCTCAAGAAAGATATTCCTTACAGAACATTTCATACCATTTTGTTGTGCAATGTAGAGCGGAAAGGGAAGCAGAGGATGTAATTCTCAAGTTCTGGTGACGTGAACAATTCCTTTGCATTTGTAATAAGTAGCGAAAGAACTTTCGTAAATTGTTGATCAATGAAACACATAAGTCTTGACATTACGGACAATTCTTGTTATTTTTCAAAGCAATCCTGTTATATATTATTCATAGTGTTTTTCAGGATATCTATAACAATTTGTGAAATGATTTCGTGTTCGCATAGCTATATTTTTTATCTTTTAGAGGCAAAGTTTAAACTACTTGAGAAACAAACTGTTTGAAGCAACACCAGTAATATGAATATCACATATCTGCCAAAATATCAAGACTTTTCAAAATTCTATAACAGAAAACGTTTTTGAAGATAAACGTGGGGTCAAAGTCCGAACGGAAACTTGTTCACGTTGTACTGCATGAATATACAGTATATTCCCATATGAAAAAAAAAAAAAAAAAAAAAAATCTTGAGCAGATGAAGTGATGAATGTAAATAAATGAATGAAGTTTCTTATGTATTTCCAGGGATATTACTTTCTTACTCTTAGTTTAAATGTTCATGATTATTACTTAATAGTAACTCTCTCTTATAAGGAAAAAGATTAGGATTCACATCGACTAACAAAATTTACTCAAATTCAAAGATATTCATGATTTAAATCTTTTCCCAGTTTTCCATAAATCAGCCAGTGTTAATTTTGATAAATTGAGTTCCTCGTTAAGATTATTCATTGAATAATTTACTTGGTAGAAGTATGTATAAATACTACCGTATCCTTTTCCTTGAACTATCGTTTCTTAGTTATAATATAGACTTTAGGTCTCTAATGTAAATATGTTTGAGTCTATAGAAGTTTAGACCTTATCGATTAATGTATCAACCACATTTTGTATAAGAAGACAATTTTAAGCTTATCACCATTAGTATATTTTAGATGTTTATCGCTCTCCTATCATTATTGTGTGCACTTTTTGTCTATGCATTCAGAGTCATTAACTTATGCACCATCATTCTCGTAACCATATATTGATAGGCATAAAATAATAATAATAATAATAATAATAATAATAATAATAATAATAATAATAATAATAATAATAATAATAATAAAAATAATAATAATAATATACAAAGGAAACAAAGACAATTATTAAAAAGAATGTATCCTCACTAAAAAATAGTATTCAATAAAACTAATGGAAAATAGTGTAACACTGAAAGTAAGATCTAAAAGATAAAAAAATTTGCTGGATTGCGGAAAGCTACGATGGCGTCAATGCCCCCCACCTCCCACCCACCCCACCCTCCAGGGCTGTTGAGTGTCTGAGACTGATTTTAATAATGCCAGTATTATTATTTGCTTCACTAGAAAGACCATCATTGAAACGGTACGTTAGTGTCATTATTCATTACAGAGAAACGTTTCCAATAATCAGGCATCATAATAACAATTAAGAACAGAAACTAAAGGTAAACGTCGACCAAGGGTATAATGTGGATGTAATTAATGGTCTGAAATCGATGAGATTATTGGCCAGTAACTCTTAATAACGACCATTAATGACGATTAATTCTGGCTGCAGGGTTATTATTAGAAAATATTTACTGAAGATTTTTAAATTGGAGAGAAAATTACTGAAGCTAAACCACAATCTTTCATTTGCTGCTTTTTCTTATCCCTTAGATGAATTATTAGACTAGTGCATAAGACCAGTTATTTCAATCACTATCGGAGGAGTATAATGAGAACATATTTTATTACATGCATATCGGTAATGCTGCTTCACTACAGCGCCCGAGGGGCAAGGGGAAAACCATTTAGGTACACTATGAAATAAAAGTTAAAGAGGCTTAACAGCAAAAAGGAAGAAACAGGTATCGGAGGTAAAGTGGAAGAATGAAAAGCAAGTCAAGGAAGGGCGCAAAGGAATGCTGCAAAGAACCTTATGTATGGTAATACATACAGTATTCAAGGTGAGGTGCAATGATGGCGCTACTAACATATGACACTGGCGTATTTAGATAGGGGTGACCATAACATATATAAGAACAACTTGTATATGTTGACTACCGATCAAATACACAATTCACACCTTAGTTAATGAAAATCTAAATATCCCTCGACCTCACCTAAGAATTTTACTCTAGTTTTAAAGTAGACTTCCATATCCATATAATCATTTGTAACTCATTCCATATTGGTACGCCTCTTATTACCCAAAGACATTAAATTTCCTCCTGTTTCTTGAGTTTTATTGTATCTAAACAAAATAGTTCTAGTTTTTGACATTTGGAAATGTGCTTCTCTACGTTCAAAGAATATACTATGCTAGTGTACGCAATCTGTCAAAACTGAAACCAATAATTTAAATAAATGTGCACAAATACATAGATTCAACCTTTCCCAAACCCTTTCCCTTACCTAACTGCAACTATGCAGAACATAGGGAATCAACTTTTGTATACAATGATGGATCCAAATCTGATGCTGGTGTTGGATTTGGAGTATATTTTAATGATTTTAGTTGTTGAGATTCACTTCCTCTGACAGCTTCCATATTTACTGCCGAACTGTATGGTATACTAAGTGGTATTGAGATAATAGCGTTGTAGGAGAATGGTAGTTTTACCCATCTGAGTTATGCATGGAGTGTCCTTAATGTTTTAGAAGTTTTAACTTTATTAACCATTTACTCTATAAGATTTTAGAATGACTTTTTATAATTGGACTGATAGGTAAAACAGTTCCATTTTGTTGGGATCCAGTACATAGAAGTGTGTTTGGGAATGAGAAGGCAGATTTACTGACAAAGAAATTGCTACCTAGAAGGTATCCCATTCCTGTAATAATTTCCTCCATATCACCAATAAAATCTTTTATAATAATTGGCAACAGCACTGGGATAGTCTAGATGGCAATAAAAAGAGAGAATTAATAAATTTCAAATCTCCATTGAGGTATAAGATGAGGCCCAGAAAGTTGGACAAGTCTCTTTGTTGTGTCCTTATTGGTCACACTAGGTTGACACGCGAGTTTCTGC
>NC_090733.1:14968734-14971234 GCF_036898095.1 Palaemon carinicauda | reverse complement strand
ATACGAGACCTTGAATCACCGATATGCAACTCCGGCAATAGGTTTGCTGTAGATATATCTAGTATCTAATGATCTTGCCAACATCAAACATTTTATTTTGGTGATAGCATGGGAAGAGAGAGAGAGAGAGAGAGAGAGAGAGAGAGAGAGAGAGAGAGAGAGAGAGAGAGAGAGAGAGAGAGGAGAGAGAGAGAGAGAGAGAGAGAGAGAGAGAATCCTTTGAGTTATTAGAACTGCGGCATCATGTCTTACCCGCTTAACTAAGAATCATTAAACGTTGCTCGTTACAGGGTCGATGTTAACGATGGCGAATGTGATCTAATAATAAGTACCTACGATCGTGAAATTTTAATGAGATTTTATTTGATTAAGGAAGACGCGGTTTTCCGTTTGATATAGTATTCTTAGATTTGTTCTGTAGATATTGGCTATCTTTAAAAGATATTTTTTTTAGCTTATCGCCGAGTTTCCCGAATCAATTAGAACATTATCTGATTAGATATGTTCTCTCTTAAGCATTTATTATAAAAACTATTTTTATTCATCTCCTATAAATATTTATAGTTAAATCTGTGTTTCTGGCAAGAAATATTTTAGAATTTTATTTCATATTGCTCACTTACACTCAAACACACTCATTCATACACGCAATAATACGCCCAAATACTTTTTGACCTATTTTGAAGGAGAGGGGGGGGGGGGTTCAAAATTGAAGGTGGGGGCCTTTTAGTTTTGAACCAGAGGGACCTACTGTCCATGTTGACCCTAACCCTCACGCAGCTTTAGCGCTCACATTTCTTCCCTTCCGCTTCCAAAAAATTTTGTACGTGTGTGTTTGTTTTGACTTGCAACCAAATTCTTTGATTATAGGTCTTTATATGCCAATAAAAATGTCTTGAATATCTTTAATTATTATACAAGCCATTTTAGCGCAATCTTTCATTAAAATGGACTGAGCAAAGACTTTTAAAAAACAATTATTTCTGGTAGGCGATGCTGTAATATTTTCAAGAAGTCAAATCTATAAATATTAGGCAACCAGTGAAGAAAAACTTATACCATGTTTAATAGCGTCAATGCAACAGGTACAAGAACTGTTTTGTCATATCTCATTTCTTTAAATTGTCAATTGACTATTTAATTATTATAACTAATCAATATAGAAAGCTCAGTTGATATCTTTGTTGTTGTGTGTAGTCCTTCCATATTTTCTGATTATTTCATTCGAAATAATTTCTATTAAGTATAGTTTACTTTGGCTGTACTTTACATTTGTACTAATCTATTTGAAGTTTTCCTCAATTACATTGTTAAAAAGATTTATAAATATTTATTTGATGAACAATATATTCCGATAGATTTCCTTTGAGTTACCTGTTTATATATGCATTATCTGATCCATACATTCAACGTGTTTATTGCGTTAATTAAAGAACAATTCATCCGCTTAAGATAATAGTGGGATTGCTCATATACGCAAGTATCTACTGGGGATACCTGTGGTGCACCTTGATGTTTAGTAAGTAAGGATAAGTTATATCAATCTTGATATAGGTAGTCAATTCAATGCATATTATTATTATTATTATTATTATTATTATTATTATTATTATTATTATTATTATTATTATTATTAATAATAATAATAATAATAATAATAATAATAATAATAACTTCTTATATAATAAAGAGTAATTTTCTGGCTATATAAAGATAGATTTCTTTCCTGTCACGCTAACTAATAGGGGAAACAGGGAGTGGTCATACCCTTGGGAGAGGGGTTACGCTGAGAGGTACACTGGAAAATCACAATCTCCCACAAATTGCAAAACCTGCATGTTATAGCTCGGAAGGGGAAAGGGGTGGAAGGGCTTGGTGTGTGTTTGAGTGTTTGTTCATGAATATCTAAATATTTACCCGTCATTTTTGACGGGTTTCATACACTAGTAATAATAGTAATTGTTGAGAGAGGGTTTCAAAATAAGACTTGTATCATATTGATCATATATGACATCAATCTATTTGAATGATTTCATACAAACTAGAGTACAGTAATTTCACATATGGAAGGATTAGTGATAAGATATCAGTTCGAAAAAAAGAGAAATAAATATACAAATAAATAGTTAAATTTTCAGTAGCGTATTAAAACGATGCCCCATAGTGACCGATAATGCAGTCGATTTTGTAAACATTAATGTAACAGCAATTTTTAACAAATCAAGACAAATAAACATTGACATATTCCAGCCCAAAACTTCCGGGTATGTTATATCGATGCAAAGTGAAAATAATTTTTGGATTTCATTGTTATAAATATTTTCCGAAAGGGAAACGTTTCCGCTTCTACACACTTTTTTTCCCAATACAATTCACACTCGAAATATTTTAATGGAATGGAGCACAATGTAATCGCCCAACATTGAAAATAGAGTTATTATATTAAAAAAGTAGGATTCCAGTCTTTTCCCTTTGAGTATTTGAGTAAAGTCTGATTTAT
>NC_090733.1:14961234-14963734 GCF_036898095.1 Palaemon carinicauda | reverse complement strand
AAAAAAAAAAAATAAATAAACTTTTACTAGGTGCTAGCATATAAGGCCAACTAAGATAAGTTAAATTTAGAGTATTATATAAATACATAAGACATCCTAAGTTAGCAGCATATAAAAAATCAGTTTACGATAAAATATCTGTATAGATATTTATCATATATATGGATGTAAGTGCGTATGTAGGTAGAAATACTTTACAAATAAAGAAACTGACAATATTTCAGTGTTGAAAATATCCTTTCCATAATCTTGGATTACCAATAAAACAAAGTAAAAGAATGACATTGTGAATTCTCAGAGGTATTTCATATCCAAGACCTTTATAATTCAAAGAGCAAAATATGTATGTGAATATTTTGAGGAAAATATTTTCATAAAAATATTTAGATATCTCTGGGTTATCCATTAACCATTACAAGTTGATTCATATTTTATTGTAATATGTAGATACAATTCATATCCAGTATTTTATTTTGTAGAACCAGTGATACAGCTTTATTTTGAATATCGCATGTTAATGTTATGAATGAATCATTTTAATAATTTATAAATGAAAGATGTATAAAAAAAGAGAGAGAACAATATATTGGATGACTGGATATCATCAAAAACAGTGTTTCTGTTCATCATTCTATACATTATAAGTCGTTTTTTTTCCTTCGCTTACCTTCGGAACTCGTCATCCCTGCCGTCATATGAGTCTCGCATCATAAAAACTTATAACATGAGACCTGTATTTGTGTAAATTAATTTTCATAGAACTCTTATTATCCTATGAAACTTGTATAATATTGTGAATAATTCAAGTAATATTGGATATAGTAATTATCGTTTACTAGCTCTTATTTACTTCTGCAGTTACTGTATTAATATTTGCTATTCAAAATAATGAATTATGGATTAAAAAAGTTAAAGTAGATCTTATTTAAAATGTTTTGATATAGCTGGTATTGAAATGTAAAAAAAAAAAAAAAAAAAAAAAAGATGGAGATATTTAAGAAATTTACAGCAGTGTTCTTATCTATGCCATTTGATAAAGTCGCAATGGTAAATAAATATAAGTATGATCATCATTCTCTCTCTCTCTCTCTCTCTCTCTCTCTCTCTCTCTCTCTCTCTCTCTCACATACACACACATGCACACACTTTGAGCACCCGTTCGATTATTGGATCTATTTTGGAAATGTGTAGCAAGAAATACTGAACTACACAAAAGCTTCTTTTCTGTTAAGGAATTTTTTTTGCTTCTGCCCAACTTTACATGTTCAGTATGCTAACTGTAAAAGCTTTGCGGGATATTTAGCGTGTATTTAAGATGATACCTCGCTCTTCTGATGTATATCATATATATATATATATATATATATATATATATATATATATATATATATATATATATATATATATATATATAAATATCACCCACGAAATGCATTTAATACCGAATTCTATCTTGGGAAATACATATCCACTTGGAATTCATTTTATGGTAACAGCTTCTGGCCGGGTGGTGATTCGAACCACCACCTGTACGGCTAGAAACTATGCTTGGCAGGGACCCTACCGGCTGTTACCATAAAATGAATTCCAAGTGGATATGTATTTCCCAAGATAGAATTCGGTATTAAATGCATTTCGTGGGTGATATTTACATTAATTAAAATCACGTGTGCTTGTGATATATGTTCATATATATATATATATATATATATATATATATATATATATATATATATATATATATATATATATATATATATATAAATAAATATATATATATATATATATATATATACACATATATATATATATATATATATATATATATATATATATATATACATATATATATATATATATATATATATATATATATATATATATATATATATATATATATATAAATATATATATATATATATATATATATATATATATATATATATATATATATATATATTACTAAAGATATTAAATCCGATACATCAGTATGGACTACTTTTATAAACTAGATGCTGGCTTAGCAACCGATAAAATAGAATAAAACTATCTGATATTGTAACCTGTTAGATTAACTTACCCGAGGCTACGTATCGTTTCTCGTTACTGTCAGAGAAAAATAATCATCATAACGTAAAATAAAAAGTAAATCAATCAACGTACACTTGAATAACACGACGTAAACAATACTAGGCATTTTATAAGAATTGTAACAACAGGTGATGCATTACCAAACGCTAATTAATCAAAGGCACGTCTGCCACCTGATGGATAATCTTTCTGCAATGAGAACAGACGTCACGGAGTATGTTGTTTATTAGGTGAAAGAGATGTGGCGTTATATCTCAAAGGTGTAGTTAATGTTTCTTATGGATTAGATTACTATTGTCTACACATACAGCGTCAGTTAGATAAAGGTCATTAAAATTGATTAATGGAATAGATTAACCTTCTAATAGTGCCATCTACTCAACACAAAGATAAGATTCTTTTTGGACGA
>NC_090733.1:14943734-14948734 GCF_036898095.1 Palaemon carinicauda | reverse complement strand
AAGAACAGGCACCCACCTTGCGTGTTAATAGGTTGTCATGGTCTATTGCTCAAGACATTATCTCTGATGTGACTGTATGTAAGGCGCTTACACCCAAGCATGTCCTGCTTCCTTTGATTGTAAAACACTCACAGGAAATGTTGAGCTGATTAAAACATCGAATCGATTAGGACATTCATGTTCATATTCAGTTTTAGAAGAGATTGGCACTGCACTCTGTCTTGAAAAGCTAGAGAACACAGATAACAATAGGCTCCCATTACCTTCAGATATCCATCCTGGTGTTCCTACAGTGCTAGCATTTGATAACATTGACAGACAAGAGGAGGTACTCAGTGGAGCAGGAACTTCACATCGTGTGAATGGAATAATTGTACAGGCCAAATCGATGACATGTGCCCCACCTAAACCACAATTATCCATCAGCAAAAAGGACAAGAAGAAAACAATCAGATCCTCTGACATACCTTTTCCAGTGTATACTGCAGGTAAAAGGAATGGTCCAGCACCAGTAACACCAGCTGACCTTGCTGAAGTATTAAAAGATGCTGCTTGGAGGGCAAAGCGGAGAAATATTCTATTTATATTAGAGCGGGCACAGGACCCAACAAATCAAACAGTAAGTTCGTGGACAGGCTTCAACATTTTAACCAGAGACAATATTCCAGTTGCATCAGACACAGTTGGGTACCTACCAACAATAAATGCTCCTGCAACAGAAATGACAATTGTACAGGAAATCCTCCATCAATCCATCACTATTCAGTCATCACTCCACCTAGACAGCATAGCAGTTGTCCTGGATCAAGCTTTGTTCGCTAAGGCAACAGAAATTGCATGGAAGTATCCAGAAAAATATGGAAAGATTGTATTAGTGATGGGAAATTTCCGCACAATATGCAATTTTATGTCTATAATCGGAAAAATGTATGTTGGTGCGTTGGTGCAGGACTACGGGATTTAGCTGTGTAATCTGGAGTTATTGCTGACGGATCTATTAACAAAGTGCTAGAAGGAAAACAATACAACAAAGCAGTACGTTTTCATAAGCTCATGTATGAAGCCTTAATGAGGCTTGCCTGGCATGCATTTCAGGAATGGCTAGAAGATAAACACTCTGATGCTCCACCATGTTTATCTGAAGCTAAAGTTGTACTAAATGAACTGCATCAGAACATTTGTGCTTCAATTTATCATGATGTATTGGAAAACAACTCTTGCAAAAGAGTCTTGCAGCTGTTCCATGAATATATGTGTGACATGAAAAACAAGGGTCCGTTGGCATCATACTGGATGACATACATAGAAATGGTTGAGACGCTTCTTGGGCTCTTGCGAGCTGACAGGGAAGGTGACCGGGTGCTTCATATAGTATGCATTTGTGAGGTAATTCCTTGGTGTTTTACGATGGACAAAACCAACTATGCCAGATATCACCCTGTGTACTATGCACAGATGACTCATTTGAAGGAGAATTTTCCACAGTTGTATGCTCATTTTTTTAATGGTGGATTTTCAGTACAACTCAGTTCAACTAATCCATTTGCACGCATTGCAGTAGACCAAACTACTGAAGAAACTGTCAACAAGGGCACCCAAACTGCTGGTGGTACACGTGGATTTAGTCTTAAACCTGGTACTGTGTCTCGCTATTATTCAACATCAAAACACCGAGCTGCTGCTGTGAGGCAGTTACGGGAAAGAATATCCATCCATTGTTCAAGTCTAAGCCATCCAGACCTTGAATTAACTCGCATTATGAGAGATGAAGCTGACGTATCATCACTAGTAGATCTGCTTGAAATTAACTGGATTAATCCTTTCCAGCAAGACCCCTTAGATGTAGTCAGCCTTTCCACTGGAGCAGCTGTGCCCCCAGAGGTCTCCCAGGATTTATTGTCAGCAAAACAGAAGGGAGAGGAAGCGTACCTAAAGTTTCAAGTACAGCGTCTACAACAGGGGAAGGGATTCTATGATACCATAAACAGACTGAACCTGAAAACCTTCCACAACATGAAGAAAGGAAGAACTATCAAAGGAACAAAGACTGAAGTAATGCTCAAAGCAGATTGCCGGGTTTTCGGTAACATGCTTCTGATCGCACAGAACCGTAAGTTGGACATGTTAGATGTTTTCAGTCACCCTCTTGGTCCTCTACCTTGGGCACTAGCTAATGCTGATGGCACTGTGAAGAAAACCAATAAGACTGTTTTGGGGAAGCATTTGGAAGGAAAAGTACATCCAGCAGAAGAAATATGTGAGCCTCATGCTACAATTATTGATGCCACGGCTCTCATTCAAGAAACCCAAGGAGAGAATCATACTTTTGATGAGTTATTAGATTAAGTGCTTAGCCAGATTCTTTATGCAAGCCAAAAAAGTAAAAGAATTGATATAGTGTTTGATATCTATACAGACCAATCAATCAAGACTGCTGAACGGGAAAGCCGTGGACATGGTTCACAGATGGATATAGCATTTAAGCAGATTAGACCAAGCCATAAGATAAAGAATTGGAGGAGGCTGCTCACTTGTACAGAAGCAAGAACAACCTGACTGCATTCCTGGCTGAAAGCTGGAAAGATCCAGAGAAAAAGAGTGAAACTTGGAGAGAAAGTCATGTTTGTAACATTTGGAAACAAATGTCTGAAACTCACCCAGAATGACTGTCAAATAGTTGAAGAACTGGTATCAAGTCAAGAAGAAGCTGATACTCGTTTGCTTCTACATGCTAAACATGCTAAGCATGCAGGAGAAGAATTCAACTCACTGCTATTAATATCAGATGACACAGATGTTTTAATCATTTGTCTTGCTCTAAGCCATCTGATAAAGAGTCAACTATTCATAAGAAGGAACACTAAACGGCGCATCAGACTGGTCGACACCAGAAAATTGAGTAGTGCTAATGAGGATGGTGTGAGAAATGAATTATTGGGACTTCATGCATAGACTGTATGCGACACTATTAGTGCATTGGCTGGACAAGGCAAGCTGAAGGCATTAAAACTAATCATTCAAAACCAGATATATCAACTGGCTTTCTCTGAACATGGTTCAAGTTGGCAGCTTTCTGGTGCAATATTTGAACTCATTGAAGAATTCACATGTAAACTGTATTCGCGCAACACAAAGTGTCTGAGAGTTAATCAACTAAGGTACGAAATGTTTCAGAGCCGCCAAGGGGATGTTGAATCTGGCCAGTTATTACCTTGCCAGAACACTTTGTACCAGCACACATTCGTGCTAATTACCAGTCAGCCATTTGGAGGAATAGCCTTGAAACTTCCCTTGTATTCCAAATCCAAATGATGGCCATGGATGGAAAATGAGTGAAGGGAATCTGCTGATTCAGTGGATGACGACTATGCCAGCCCCAAAAGTTGTCCTCCGTTTAATGTCCTGCAAATGTTCCAGACAGTGTCAAACAGCAAACTGCTCATGCATTATAAATGGACTTGAATGCACAGCAGCCTGTAAGCTTACAGCATTTTCCAACATGGTTGATGAAGAAGAAATGGAACTAGATTCTGAGGATTCCGAAAGTGATGAGGACTGAATATCAAATTGTGGATCAGGTACAAAAAGAGAACACCCATTTCATCATATGTAATGTGTGTTTTTAATATGCCATAATAAGTTTATAATATGTTGAATTTTACTCAAAACATAAAACAATTTACTAGGGACAGTATGTTTGCCATAATATATATACGTATATATATATAATTCAATGTCGTAGATGGAGGGGAATATCTGAATCAGATTGCACATGTCATTTGTATGTAAATATTTCATGTGGATTAGCAGATATTTTTACAAGGAGGTACTTAATAAGGCTAAGAGTCAGTTAATACATAAGTAAGAACTAAACCCTTGGAGAAATACAAGGAAAATGAAAAAAAAAAAGTTGAAAAAATGCAAATATTTGTGATTTTTTCTCATATTTTTATGATTTAAAAACAAATTATGTTAAAAATTCACCCAAAAGTATGTATTTCTCCTTGATAATCTTGTATACTATAATATCAAACAATTAGATTTGGTCTGAATCAAAATTATGGAAGGCAGGAGGCAAATTTCTGACATCTGGCCAATTTTGGTAAAAACGGCGGCCATCTTTAAAGATGGTCGCCATAAGGGTATTAAGCTGGACTTCTGAAATGTCCATCACATATTTTCATGTACCTCAGACACTAAGCTAAATAAAAAACACAATGGCTATTAGTCCCCCTTGGTGGTAGTCAAATCCAAAATCTGAGTGTCTGGCTCATGGACTAGTTGCTAGGAGGAAGGACGCTGGTGAATGGTATAACAAATGAACATACGCTACCGGAGTCTAAGTGATGTCAGGCAGGGATGCCGATATAGAATACGGTCTACTCCAAAAAGCCTAAGCAAAGTCCTTCAAAAAGTAGGTAGACGTGCTTACTCCATACAAATGGGAAGAAAAGCAAGGTAATAGAAAAAGAAGACATGTCTAAATATCCAAAATACTAATAATCTTTGTTTCCGGATTGAAATTTATTTACGAGATATTTAAAGGTAAAAAAAAAAATCAACGTTAAGAAAATCCTGCTATGTAGTTAGTCACCTAAAGCTTTCATTGGTTCAAAATAAGGGGGCATTATCTAAAATCGAAAATCCAAATTCAACATATACTAACACTAACAATATTTTATTTAGTAAATAAAAATAGTTCCCTTATATGCAAATGAATAAAAAATTGTCCGTGCAACTATACTGGTAAGCCTCTGTCTAAGAAATATATGATGAACAAGAGCAATTAGAGATTTCAGACCTCTTCCACTAAATATTGGCAACATTCAACTAAAGCCTACGGACATCGCCTCCCACATTGCATATGCGGACTGTACAGTAGATGGAGTTTAGGTGCAATGTTGATCACAATCGTGATCTTGATCAGTATCAGCTCCAAATCCATGGCTTCTTCTGATGTATAATATCTTTCCATTGTTAAAATTTGTTGAAAATCCAAT
>NC_090733.1:14931234-14938734 GCF_036898095.1 Palaemon carinicauda | reverse complement strand
TTCCCAATACAAGTGAAATTGGTAAACGTTCCTAATGAATTACTTTGTGAATTATATTACCTGATTTTTGGAAGAAATAGTGTTGTTTGTTAATATTATGTAATGTATTTTTCCCCTTAAAACAGTTCATACTAATTTTTTTTTTAAATATTAATATATGCCAACTTAATACAGAGTTTATTTACATATCATTATTTTAGAAACGTGATTTGTAAGTACACAAACGAACACACACATAAATGAATAAATATATGAATATATATATATATATATATATATATATATATATATATATATATATATATATATATATATATATATATATATATATATATATATATATACGTGTATGTGTGTGTGTGTGTTGTGTGTGTGTGTGTGTGTGTGAATGTGTGTGTGTGTGTATATATAGTTTTGAGATCTCAATGGTCAAAGTTTTTGTGATATTCTATGAGAGTATGAAGGTAATTATAATATTATAGCTTTCATTAGCAAATATCATTATCGATACTTATTTAGAACTAGCCTTAATTACTTGAACAACAGCTAATTTTCTTACATGGTACAATTTCTACTCATTACCGCAAACATGGCCCAAAGATAAAAGTCAATGACAATAATTTTGTACATATACCATACTAAAGTCTTTGAGTGATTTCGCCCGGGGCTCTGATCCCGAGGTCGTTGAGAGAATCCAGACTTTAATGTATTAATATATATGCCTTATTTGAAAAATGAAAAACACGTTTAAATGTGCAAAAAATTATCGTTAATCGAATGCCAAGTCCCAATCCTACCATTTAGCTACGATGGTGAGGATGGGTTGATTTCAATTCTAACTACAGAAAACCTGAATTTGACTGTTATATGTACAGAAGAATTGTCATTGACTTTCATCTTTCTTCGTGGCTGAGTGGCATGGTCACTGTCATACAGGTATCCTGGACCAGGGTTCAGATCCGGCCGGTCTGATACTGAAGTCGTTAAGAGAATCCAGACTTTAATGTATTAACATATATGGGTTTTTTTGAATATATATATATATATATATATATATATATATATATATATATATATATATATATATATATATATATGTATATATTATATATATATATGTATATTATATATATATATATATATATATATATATATATATATATATATATATATATATATACAGTATATATACTATATATATATATATATATATATATATATATATATATATATATATATATATATATATATATATATATATATATATATATATATATATATATATATATATATATATACAGTATATATATATATATATATATATATATATATATATATATATATATATATATGTATATATATATATATATATAATTTATATATATATATATAATATATATATATATATTATATGCATATAAAAAAATTTATTAGATGGCTCCATCTGAATCAGTTATCCCAAGCATCAAATGAAAACTGATTGGAGATAACATGAAAAGGTAGCAGCGATTGCAAAGCTAGATATGCTCTCTTAAATTCATTTATCTTCAGAAGAGACAGACCATATGTCCTGTTCCCGAAATAAAGGATAATCCCTTTTCCTTGTTTTACTTCTAATTGGGTTGTTTCCAGGTCAGGAAATCCTCCGATTATGGGATATAGAGACCTCTCCTGCTCCAATGTTGGGGAAAGGACAATAACGAATCAGAATTCTCAGTCCACTTTAAAAAATGAACTGGGATATTCATCCAGATTACAAATGTTCGTTGTGTATAAATTTTCAGGTAATATTATGGAATTGCATCAATACAAGTGCACACAAACAAACACACACACACACCCGCATATATATATATATATATATATATATATATATATATATATATATATATATATATATATATACACATGTATATATATGTATATATATATATATATATATATATATATATATATATATATATATATATATATATATAACCTGTATATATACATATATAAACATCTATAAAGTTATTGAAATTTATTTGTTTAATGCCAGTGCATACCCCGACACAGCAATAAAATTTCTCATAAACATATAAAAATCTAGTTATTTTCTTTGAATATAGTTAAAAAGTATTAATTTATAATAATGGGGAGAGAGAGAGAGAGAGAGAGAGAGAGAGAGAGAGAGAGAGAGAGAGAGAGAGAGAGAGAGAGAGAGAGAGAGACAGCACAGACAGACAGACAGAGACAGATTATTGTATTAGGTGATAAGATTCTTCAGTAGGTCACGTATATTAAAATTCTTATAGGCTTTTGATCGGCAACTCATCTTACTTATGGATAGCCGGATTCTTCTTCTTCTTCTTCTTCTACTGTCTACACCTTTTTCTACTTCTATGTGGGGTCGATGTTTTTGGTCAGCATTCTCCATCTACCTCTGTCCCACTCCTCATCACCGGTTAATCCTTTTGATCAAAGGTCATCCTTTATACAGTCCTCCCACCTTCGCTCTGGTCTCCCTCTCCTACTCGGTCCCCGTACCTCCATCTCCATCACTCTTCTCCCAATATACTGTTCATCTCTTCTCATGAAATGACCATACCACCTCAGTCTACTTTTTTGGATCTTATCTGATAGTTTTCTAACTCCTGTGGTACACCTAATTACCTCATTTCGTATCTTATCTCATCTTGTCACCCCAGACATCCATCTTAACATTCTCATCTCCGCCACATCCATCTTCTTCCTCTCTGTCTCCTTTATTGCCCACGTCTCCGCTCCATACATCATTGCCTGTCTGACAACTGTCCTGTGTACTTTACCTTTCAACTTAACCCATATTTTCCTGTAGCATAGTTCCCCACGCACTTTTTCTCCAATTCTTCCATCCTGCTTGTATTCTGTGGCTTATTTCTGTCCCTCAGGTCACCATCATCTGCAACTGTTGATCCTAAATACCTGAAATTTTCAACTCTTTTCAATCTTAAATACTCTGTCTTTTTCCTGCTGATCTTCAATCCTCTATTTTCCATTTCTCTTCTCCACTCCTCCAGTTTTTCTTCTACTACCTCTTGCCTAGTGCTACACATTATAACATCATCAGCAAAAAGCAAACACCAAGGAGACTGATCTCAAATACCTTGTGTTACTACATCCATGACCAGATCAAATAGGTAAAGGCTCAATGCAGACCCCTAAGGTAGTCCCACTTTTACTGGGAAACTTTCTGTTAGGCCTATACTGCTCTCAACATTTGCTTCTGCTCTTTCATACATATCTTGAGTGATTCTTACGTATTTCTCAAACATCTCCACAGCTTCTGACGTGGTACTCGATCGTATGCCTTCTCCATGCCAATAAAGACCATATGTAATCCTTTCTGTTTCTCCCGTTGTTTTTCTATCATCTGCCTGCCTCAAAGCAAATATTGCTTCTACAGTCCCTCTTCCAGGCATGAATCCAAATTGCTCCTCACGAATTGTTGTTTCATCTCTGAGATTCTTCTCAATGATTTTCTCCCATATTTTCATACAATGGCTTATCAGCTTCATGCCTCTGTAGTTGCCACATTCTTGGATGTCTCCCTTCCCCTTATAGATGGGAATGATTAGGCTTCTTCTCCATTCCTCTGGCATCTTTTTCTAATTGAAGATCTTCTGCGTCAGGTCCCACAAGATATCTATGCCTTCCTCTCCAAGACTCTTCCATACCTCTACTGGTATATTATCCGGTCCTGCAGCTTTACTATTTTTCATCTTCTATACTGCTTGTTCTACTTCTCTTCTAATCACTCCTGTGGTAAATGTCTCGTTCGGGAGCCCATCTTCAAATACTCTTCTTAGGTTCTCCTCATTCAATAGTCCTTTAAAATAAGTTTCCCACCTTCTTTTAATTTCATTCTCTTCTGCTAGAACTATACCATTGCTATCTTTTATTTGCCTTATCTGTGTCAGGTCTTTAGATGCAGCATTTCAGGCCTTAGCAATTCGTAATATTTTCTTCTCTCCTGGTGTTTCCATCTCTTTATAGACTTCATTTAATCTCTCTGCCTTCGCCTTTGCTACTGCACTTCTTGCTTCTTTCGTTGTGTGTTTATATTTTCTTTATCCCGCTCTTGTCCTGATAGATCTGACTTCTTCTTGGCTTCTTTCTTGGTTTTTAGCCGTTTTTTGCACCTTATCATTCCATCACCACGATTCTTTTTCATTTGGGGGTCTTCTTCCTGATGATTTTCCAAGTACTTCCTCACTAATCCACAGAATCACATTACTATTCTCGGTCCACCATTCTTGTACATCCTCATGTAAACTTACTGCTTCCAGCACACTTTCCTTAAACAAGACTCTCAGTTCTTCCTCTTTCAATTTCCATCACTTAATCTTTGGGTGCGTTCGCGTCGTTTTACTTCTCCTACAATTCCTTAGTCTGCAATCAATTACCACTAACCTGTGTTGTGCTGCTACACTCTCCCCATTTATCACCTTGCTATTTCTAACTTCCTTCAGATGGTCTCTCTTACACAGCAACAAATCTATCTGGCTCTCCTTGCCACCACTACTGAAAGTAATCAGTCTTTAAATCTTCTTCTCAAAGACGGTGTTGATCATTGCTAGGTCAGAAGCTAATGCAAAATCAATCACTCTTTCTCCCCCATCATTTCTCTCACCCACACCCCCCAACCTCCATGGACTCTATCTATCCCTTCCCCACTAATTTCCAAGTGGCCGTTCAGATCTCCTCCTATAATTACCCTTTCCCTTGAAGAAATTATTCCAAGCTCCTGGTCCATCTCCTCCCAGAATGTATCCTTCTCCTTCTCTGTACATTCAGTTTTCGGGCATAGGCACACACCACATTGACTATTGTTGCTCCCAGTCCTAGCTTTAAACTCATAATTCTGTCATTTTTCCTATTACCCCCAAGCAAATTTTCCTTCAACTCTTTCGATAATTTTATTCCTACTCCATTTCTTCCTTCCATATTTGTTCCACTGCAATATGATTTACAACCTTCACCTAGTTCTCTTGCGTTATATCCCTTCCACATGGTCTCCTGCACACACAACACTTCAATCTTCCTTCTCTCTATGAGGTCAACCAGCTCTCGCCCTTTTCCAGTCATTGTCCCTACATTCAGATTTGCTACTCTCATCCTCTCTTCAGATATTTTTCTCTGAGCTTGCCTCTTCAACCCAGTCCGCCCATGACTGGGTAGCCCTTGTCAAGCATTAATTTCATTCTGATTATAATCACTGACCATAGTTGTTTTGGTTATTTTTTCATGGCAGGATGCCTTTCCTACCGTCAACCCTCCCAATTTACCTGGTCTTGGGACCGGCACCAAGTTGAGGCTGGCTTGCCCCCCTCAGTGGCTGGGTTGATCGCCGGAATCTATTTTTAAATTCAATAGAATAAACATTCCTTCGTAGATATATAATGTTATGTTTTGAAATTTTGTTAAAATATCCTCAATTAGATCTTTCCTAAAGAATCATAATACCTTCGCTTCTATGGTTAAGTCCATAATATCTGTTAAATCCAAATTAAATTAAGGCAATCTTTTGAAAAACTTGTACCTTTTTTTTAGTGCTATTTTCTGAGCCAAGGATATTAAGAACCTATAGATTCATTTCTTACTTACTTACTTACTTAATACTCTGGCACCCACGGGATGCATAAGGCCTCAATGTATTCACGCCATATGCATCTTTCCCGTGTCCTCTCTCTGAGATTAACCCAATTGTTAGAGCCAACCTCTCTCCGTTTGTCATCGGCCACGCTTCTCCTGGTTTACCACTTCCTTCCCTCTCCAATGGCTCCCATTCAGGTACATCCTGTACTAACTTATCCTCACTTCCTTTCATATGCCCTATCCATCTTCATCTTGATAATCTAACTATAGCGTCCATTTCATAAGTAAATATTAAAATAATATCACTAGAGAAACCAAAAAGAATTCTTTCAAGGAAATGGATATATTTTTCTTAGAAGATAACTCGATGCAGAATGTGTCACTTCCTTAACAACTGCTTAGGAAAGCAGCTTTCATGTTGTGAGTGCGACTCGTCATGGTACAATGATGCCATTTACGTAAGCAATAGGACACGTAACGAGCGAGAAAGGGCCGACAAACACGAGCCACATGAAGGAAATGGGTTCTTCTGCAGATAAATAAACATCCTTTGCAAATGGAACATCGGTGTTCTTATGTCCTCAGTTAGATTTTACGATTCCTCATTTTCCATTCCAATGTAATCAACTGGAACACTGCGCGAATTCACGGGAAGCAATATCATGCAGTGCTAACCGTTTTTTTTTTTTTTTTTTTTTTTTTTTTTTTTTTTTTTTGCTTTGATTCATGGTGTAGTGAAAATTCTGAATTGTATGGTACGGTTAGTATATCTTTAGGGTTTTGAGACAGAAGGTTGCTCACTGAAAAAAAAAAAAAAAAAAAAACTCTAAAATAGTTCGTAGCGGTTTGAGAGAGGACTTAAATTACCACGAAAAGCTCGGATTCAAAACTCACATCCAATAATGCGAATTTAATCGAAAGTGTCATTTTATATTGTTGAAGGTTAATGATATATATTCAAATTCGAGGCACTTATAGATCTTCTTTAATATTACTGGCAAGCAAATAATATAAATCATTTAGAATTAACGAGCTATTGTCAAATTTCTTTTTAGTTATTAAGAATCTTTGAAAAAGGGAAATAATTTTAACAACTTTCAAAAAATTTGAATCGTTCTTTGAGAGCAAACTGTTTCTAACGTTGAACTTGATATTTAGTATTACTATATTGGTTTTTTAAGTCCAAGTTATGCCAGTGTGCTTTGCTTCAAAAACTAGAGGTGAGACGTGTGATAACGCAAATCCTCTAATATCTATCATGATTAATCGCATTGCTAATTTCACCCGTTACTCACTATCCACCTAATAAGTTAAATAGATGAAATATTCTTTTATTGTCTATCAATATCCTGTACATTCTTCATTCTGAATGTCAAAGTTTCAATGATAGATTTATTCTCAAATAAAGGCATGATATTAAAAGAATAGAATGAAAAGCCATTAAAAATTACTCAAAAAGAATAAAATGAATTATTCAGTAATTTCAGTTAATATCATGATCACGTTTAATGAAAAAAAGGGACAGGGGAGTGAACCACTTAAAATTCTGGTTTTGTAGATTTCTGCGATAGAATGCAGACAATCACGGCATAGTATATAAGACTGAGAATGCCTGCCCAAATCTCATCTAAATTCCACCTTTGTAATGGCAAATGTAATTTCACTTGATAACATAGTCATGTGTAGTGGGCTTTCGGGAAATATGCTACTGCATTTCCACGTTCCCGCCTTCCTTCCAATGACAGGCAGAGTGCGGAATGTTCAGAAATGCGGTTAAAGCAAATGCTGGTAGAAATGCAGAGATTCATTTCATTTGTGTTTACTATCACTTCAGCAAAGCATTTTGTACATTTTTACATGCGTGTGATATTTTGGAAGCTA